>NC_134476.1:61929648-62206648 GCF_964194025.1 Convolutriloba macropyga | reverse complement strand
TGGGTTTAGGGCGGTACTTGGGAAAATCATAGCTGAATTGCTTTTAGCCTAATTGTTGTGATAAACTTATTAAATAGGTAAGTATCAACTCTATTTGATAAGTTTTATTTGAATGCACTCTGCGTTAGCGGAGTGCAGCCTAAAGAATGGAACTAAGCGATTTGCACTAACTTAAAAGTTAGTTTAATAAAGGGAAACTTTGCAATTAGTATTGATGTTTCCGAGAGCGTTCCAAATATCAAATACACAGTAAGCACAAGCGGGGGAACAATTAGAATGGCCTATACAAGTATGTGGGGTGTGTTTGGAGCAATGGTTATCGCTGAAATTGTCATTTACAAAAAGTATCCGCGCTCGATGAGGCTTAACTTTTTCGATCACCGAACTTTGTTTTGGTCACCAAATCGTCAATTTTAGTCCGATTTTGCTCATTTTTTGTGGGCAAGCTCCACTTGAGCCATAGTTGGGGATAGAATAAAAAAATCGGGCACAGCGAACCATTTTGGACACGTTTTTACCAATTTTCAAAAAAGTATCCGCGCTCGATGAGGCTTAACTTTTTCGATCACCGAACATGGTTTTGGTCACCAAATCGTCAATTTTAGTCCGATTTTGCTCATTTTTTGTGGGCAAGCTCCACTTGAGCCATAGTCGGGGATAGAATAAAAAAATCGGGCACAGCGAACCATTTTGGACACGTTTTTACCAATTTTCAAAAAAGTATCCGCGCTCGATGAGGCTTAACTTTTTCGATCACCGAACTTTGTTCTGGTCACCAAATCGTCAATTTTAGTCCGATTTTGCTCATTTTTTGTGGGCAAGCTCCACTTGAGCCATAGTCGGGGATAGAATAAAAAAATCGGGCACAGCGAACCATTTTGGACACGTTTTTACCAATTTTCAAAAAAGTATCCGCGCTCGATGAGGCTTAACTTTTTCGATCACCGAACTTTGTTTTGGTCACCAAATCGTCAATTTTAGTCCGATTTTGCTCATTTTTTGTGGGCAAGCTCCACTTGAGCCATAGTTGGGGATAGAATAAAAAAATCGGGCACAGCGAACCATTTTGGACACGTTTTTACCAATTTTCAAAAAAGTATCCGCGCTCGATGAGGCTTAACTTTTTCGATCACCGAACATGGTTTTGGTCACCAAATCGTCAATTTTAGTCCGATTTTGCTCATTTTTTGTGGGCAAGCTCCACTTGAGCCATAGTCGGGGATAGAATAAAAAAATCGGGCACAGCGAACCATTTTGGACACGTTTTTACCAATTTTCAAAAAAGTATCCGCGCTCGATGAGGCTTAACTTTTTCGATCACCGAACTTTGTTTTGGTCACCAAATCGTCAATTTTAGTCCGATTTTGCTCATTTTTTGTGGGCAAGCTCCACTTGAGCCATAGTCGGGGATAGAATAAAAAAATCGGGCACAGCGAACCATTTTGGACACGTTTTTACCAATTTTCAAAAAAGTATCCGCGCTCGATGAGGCTTAACTTTTTCGATCACCGAACTTTGTTTTGGTCACCAAATCGTCAATTTTAGTCCGATTTTGCTCATTTTTTGTGGGCAAGCTCCACTTGAGCCATAGTTGGGGATAGAATAAAAAAATCGGGCACAGCGAACCATTTTGGACACGTTTTTACCAATTTTCAAAAAAGTATCCGCGCTCGATGAGGCTTAACTTTTTCGATCACCGAACATGGTTTTGGTCACCAAATCGTCAATTTTAGTCCGATTTTGCTCATTTTTTGTGGGCAAGCTCCACTTGAGCCATAGTCGGGGATAGAATAAAAAAATCGGGCACAGCGAACCATTTTGGACACGTTTTTACCAATTTTCAAAAAAGTATCCGCGCTCGATGAGGCTTAACTTTTTCGATCACCGAACTTTGTTTTGGTCACCAAATCGTCAATTTTAGTCCGATTTTGCTCATTTTTTGTGGGCAAGCTCCACTTGAGCCATAGTCGGGGATAGAATAAAAAAATCGGGCACAGCGAACCATTTTGGACACGTTTTTACCAATTTTCAAAAAAGTATCCGCGCTCGATGAGGCTTAACTTTTTCGATCACCGAACATGGTTTTGGTCACCAAATCGTCAATTTTAGTCCGATTTTGCTCATTTTTTGTGGGCAAGCTCCACTTGAGCCATAGTCGGGGATAGAATAAAAAAATCGGGCACAGCGAACCATTTTGGACACGTTTTTACCAATTTTCAAAAAAGTATCCGCGCTCGATGAGGCTTAACTTTTTCGATCACCGAACTTTGTTTTGGTCACCAAATCGTCAATTTTAGTCCGATTTTGCTCATTTTTTGTGGGCAAGCTCCACTTGAGCCATAGTCGGGGATAGAATAAAAAAATCGGGCACAGCGAACCATTTTGGACACGTTTTTACCAATTTTCAAAAAAGTATCCGCGCTCGATGAGGCTTAACTTTTTCGATCACCGAACTTTGTTTTGGTCACCAAATCGTCAATTTTAGTCCGATTTTGCTCATTTTTTGTGGGCAAGCTCCACTTGAGCCATAGTTGGGGATAGAATAAAAAAATCGGGCACAGCGAACCATTTTGGACACGTTTTTACCAATTTTCAAAAAAGTATCCGCGCTCGATGAGGCTTAACTTTTTCGATCACCGAACATGGTTTTGGTCACCAAATCGTCAATTTTAGTCCGATTTTGCTCATTTTTTGTGGGCAAGCTCCACTTGAGCCATAGTCGGGGATAGAATAAAAAAATCGGGCACAGCGAACCATTTTGGACACGTTTTTACCAATTTTCAAAAAAGTATCCGCGCTCGATGAGGCTTAACTTTTTCGATCACCGAACTTTGTTTTGGTCACCAAATCGTCAATTTTAGTCCGATTTTGCTCATTTTTTGTGGGCAAGCTCCACTTGAGCCATAGTCGGGGATAGAATAAAAAAATCGGGCACAGCGAACCATTTTGGACACGTTTTTACCAATTTTCAAAAAAGTATCCGCGCTCGATGAGGCTTAACTTTTTCGATCACCGAACTTTGTTTTGGTCACCAAATCGTCAATTTTAGTCCGATTTTGCTCATTTTTTGTGGGCAAGCTCCACTTGAGCCATAGTTGGGGATAGAATAAAAAAATCGGGCACAGCGAACCATTTTGGACACGTTTTTACCAATTTTCAAAAAAGTATCCGCGCTCGATGAGGCTTAACTTTTTCGATCACCGAACATGGTTTTGGTCACCAAATCGTCAATTTTAGTCCGATTTTGCTCATTTTTTGTGGGCAAGCTCCACTTGAGCCATAGTCGGGGATAGAATAAAAAAATCGGGCACAGCGAACCATTTTGGACACGTTTTTACCAATTTTCAAAAAAGTATCCGCGCTCGATGAGGCTTAACTTTGTCGATCACCGAACTTTGTTTTGGTCACCAAATCGTCAATTTTAGTCCGATTTTGCTCATTTTTTGTGGGCAAGCTCCACTTGAGCCATAGTTGGGGATAGAATAAAAAAATCGGGCACAGCGAACCATTTTGGACACGTTTTTACCAATTTTCAAAAAAGTATCCGCGCTCGATGAGGCTTAACTTTTTCGATCACCGAACTTGGTTTTGGTCACCAAATCGTCAATTTTAGTCCGATTTTGCTCATTTTTTGTGGGCAAGCTCCACTTGAGCCATAGTCGGGGATAGAATAAAAAAATCGGGCACAGCGAACCATTTTGGACACGTTTTTACCAATTTTCAAAAAAGTATCCGCGCTCGATGAGGCTTAACTTTTTCGATCACCGAACTTTGTTTTGGTCACCAAATCGTCAATTTTAGTCCGATTTTGCTCATTTTTTGTGGGCAAGCTCCACTTGAGCCATAGTCGGGGATAGAATAAAAAAATCGGGCACAGCGAACCATTTTGGACACGTTTTTACCAATTTTCAAAAAAGTATCCGCGCTCGATGAGGCTTAACTTTTTCGATCACCGAACTTTGTTTTGGTCACCAAATCGTCAATTTTAGTCCGATTTTGCTCATTTTTTGTGGGCAAGCTCCACTTGAGCCATAGTTGGGGATAGAATAAAAAAATCGGGCACAGCGAACCATTTTGGACACGTTTTTACCAATTTTCAAAAAAGTATCCGCGCTCGATGAGGCTTAACTTTTTCGATCACCGAACATGGTTTTGGTCACCAAATCGTCAATTTTAGTCCGATTTTGCTCATTTTTTGTGGGCAAGCTCCACTTGAGCCATAGTCGGGGATAGAATAAAAAAATCGGGCACAGCGAACCATTTTGGACACGTTTTTACCAATTTTCAAAAAAGTATCCGCGCTCGATGAGGCTTAACTTTTTCGATCACCGAGGCTTTTGGAGGCTCTAAAATGTGTAGATATCAAATATTATTATTCTGTGAGGCTTTAATACTCAAAAGAAAAAGCCTACAACACCTGGTGTTCCCAAGCGGTCACCCATCCAAGTACTAACCAGGCCCAATGTTGCTTAACTTCGGTGATCGGACGAGAACCGGTGCATTCAACATGGTATGGTCGTAGGCATTTGCGTAAGTGGGAGCGAATTTATATACAACAGCATTGTATTGTAGTCTTATATTCATATATAGGATTACTTTAACTGGCCGCCTTGCGGTTTGCAAAATAGTCACTTAATACATGCAAATTTAGCCACTGTTGTGTTATAATTTATGCAATTCGTAGCCATACAGTGTATCATGACCAACGCACAAACTTTTTGCTTCCAACCATCCACAATACAGTGGAACGGCCCCAAAACAAAGGAGAGATGAATTGGGTCCCAGGAACCTGCTCAACCGGACATTGAACCGGAAGCATGACTTCAGTGGGTTTAGGGCGGTACTTGGGAAAATCATAGCTGAATTGCTTTTAGCCTAATTGTTGTGATAAACTTATTAAATAGGTAAGTATCAACTCTATTTGATAAGTTTTATTTGAATGCACTCTGAGTTAGCGGAGTGCAGCCTAAAGAATGGAACTAAGCGATTTGCACTAACTTAAAAGTTAGTTTAATAAAGGGAAACTTTGCAATTAGTATTGATGTTTCCGAGAGCGTTCCAAATATCAAATACACAGTAAGCACAAGCGGGGGAACAATTAGAATGGCCTATACAAGTATGTGGGGTGTGTTTGGAGCAATGGTTATCGCTGAAATTGTCATTTACAAAAAGTATCCGCGCTCGATGAGGCTTAACTTTTTCGATCACCGAACTTTGTTTTGGTCACCAAATCGTCAATTTTAGTCCGATTTTGCTCATTTTTTGTGGGCAAGCTCCACTTGAGCCATAGTTGGGGATAGAATAAAAAAATCGGGCACAGCGAACCATTTTGGACACGTTTTTACCAATTTTCAAAAAAGTATCCGCGCTCGATGAGGCTTAACTTTTTCGATCACCGAACATGGTTTTGGTCACCAAATCGTCAATTTTAGTCCGATTTTGCTCATTTTTTGTGGGCAAGCTCCACTTGAGCCATAGTCGGGGATAGAATAAAAAAATCGGGCACAGCGAACCATTTTGGACACGTTTTTACCAATTTTCAAAAAAGTATCCGCGCTCGATGAGGCTTAACTTTTTCGATCACCGAACTTTGTTTTGGTCACCAAATCGTCAATTTTAGTCCGATTTTGCTCATTTTTTGTGGGCAAGCTCCACTTGAGCCATAGTTGGGGATAGAATAAAAAAATCGGGCACAGCGAACCATTTTGGACACGTTTTTACCAATTTTCAAAAAAGTATCCGCGCTCGATGAGGCTTAACTTTTTCGATCACCGAACTTTGTTTTGGTCACCAAATCGTCAATTTTAGTCCGATTTTGCTCATTTTTTGTGGGCAAGCTCCACTTGAGCCATAGTTGGGGATAGAATAAAAAAATCGGGCACAGCGAACCATTTTGGACACGTTTTTACCAATTTTCAAAAAAGTATCCGCGCTCGATGAGGCTTAACTTTTTCGATCACCGAACATGGTTTTGGTCACCAAATCGTCAATTTTAGTCCGATTTTGCTCATTTTTTGTGGGCAAGCTCCACTTGAGCCATAGTCGGGGATAGAATAAAAAAATCGGGCACAGCGAACCATTTTGGACACGTTTTTACCAATTTTCAAAAAAGTATCCGCGCTCGATGAGGCTTAACTTTTTCGATCACCGAGGCTTTTGGAGGCTCTAAAATGTGTAGATATCAAATATTATTATTCTGTGAGGCTTTAATACTCAAAAGAAAAAGCCTACAACACCTGGTGTTCCCAAGCGGTCACCCATCCAAGTACTAACCAGGCCCAATGTTGCTTAACTTCGGTGATCGGACGAGAACCGGTGCATTCAACATGGTATGGTCGTAGGCATTTGCGTAAGTGGGAGCGAATTTATATACAACAGCATTGTATTGTAGTCTTATATTCATATATAGGATTACTTTAACTGGCCGCCTTGCGGTTTGCAAAATAGTCACTTAATACATGCAAATTTAGCCACTGTTGTGTTATAATTTATGCAATTCGTAGCCATACAGTGTATCATGACCAACGCACAAACTTTTTGCTTCCAACCATCCACAATACAGTGGAACGGCCCCAAAACAAAGGAGAGATGAATTGGGTCCCAGGAACCTGCTCAACCGGACATTGAACCGGAAGCATGACTTCAGTGGGTTTAGGGCGGTACTTGGGAAAATCATAGCTGAATTGCTTTTAGCCTAATTGTTGTGATAAACTTATTAAATAGGTAAGTATCAACTCTATTTGATAAGTTTTATTTGAATGCACTCTGAGTTAGCGGAGTGCAGCCTAAAGAATGGAACTAAGCGATTTGCACTAACTTAAAAGTTAGTTTAATAAAGGGAAACTTTGCAATTAGTATTGATGTTTCCGAGAGCGTTCCAAATATCAAATACACAGTAAGCACAAGCGGGGGAACAATTAGAATGGCCTATACAAGTATGTGGGGTGTGTTTGGAGCAATGGTTATCGCTGAAATTGTCATTTACAAAAAGTATCCGCGCTCGATGAGGCTTAACTTTTTCGATCACCGAACTTTGTTTTGGTCACCAAATCGTCAATTTTAGTCCGATTTTGCTCATTTTTTGTGGGCAAGCTCCACTTGAGCCATAGTTGGGGATAGAATAAAAAAATCGGGCACAGCGAACCATTTTGGACACGTTTTTACCAATTTTCAAAAAAGTATCCGCGCTCGATGAGGCTTAACTTTTTCGATCACCGAACATGGTTTTGGTCACCAAATCGTCAATTTTAGTCCGATTTTGCTCATTTTTTGTGGGCAAGCTCCACTTGAGCCATAGTCGGGGATAGAATAAAAAAATCGGGCACAGCGAACCATTTTGGACACGTTTTTACCAATTTTCAAAAAAGTATCCGCGCTCGATGAGGCTTAACTTTTTCGATCACCGAACTTTGTTTTGGTCACCAAATCGTCAATTTTAGTCCGATTTTGCTCATTTTTTGTGGGCAAGCTCCACTTGAGCCATAGTTGGGGATAGAATAAAAAAATCGGGCACAGCGAACCATTTTGGACACGTTTTTACCAATTTTCAAAAAAGTATCCGCGCTCGATGAGGCTTAACTTTTTCGATCACCGAACATGGTTTTGGTCACCAAATCGTCAATTTTAGTCCGATTTTGCTCATTTTTTGTGGGCAAGCTCCACTTGAGCCATAGTCGGGGATAGAATAAAAAAATCGGGCACAGCGAACCATTTTGGACACGTTTTTACCAATTTTCAAAAAAGTATCCGCGCTCGATGAGGCTTAACTTTTTCGATCACCGAGGCTTTTGGAGGCTCTAAAATGTGTAGATATCAAATATTATTATTCTGTGAGGCTTTAATACTCAAAAGAAAAAGCCTACAACACCTGGTGTTCCCAAGCGGTCACCCATCCAAGTACTAACCAGGCCCAATGTTGCTTAACTTCGGTGATCGGACGAGAACCGGTGCATTCAACATGGTATGGTCGTAGGCATTTGCGTAAGTGGGAGCGAATTTATATACAACAGCATTGTATTGTAGTCTTATATTCATATATAGGATTACTTTAACTGGCCGCCTTGCGGTTTGCAAAATAGTCACTTAATACATGCAAATTTAGCCACTGTTGTGTTATAATTTATGCAATTCGTAGCCATACAGTGTATCATGACCAACGCACAAACTTTTTGCTTCCAACCATCCACAATACAGTGGAACGGCCCCAAAACAAAGGAGAGATGAATTGGGTCCCAGGAACCTGCTCAACCGGACATTGAACCGGAAGCATGACTTCAGTGGGTTTAGGCCGGTACTTGGGAAAATCATAGCTGAATTGCTTTTAGCCTAATTGTTGTGATAAACTTATTAAATAGGTAAGTATCAACTCTATTTGATAAGTTTTATTTGAATGCACTCTGCGTTAGCCGAGTGCAGCCTAAAGAATGGAACTAAGCGATTTGCACTAACTTAAAAGTTAGTTTAATAAAGGGAAACTTTGCAATTAGTATTGATGTTTCCGAGAGCGTTCCAAATATCAAATACACAGTAAGCACAAGCGGGGGAACAATTAGAATGGCCTATACAAGTATGTGGGGTGTGTTTGGAGCAATGGTTATCGCTGAAATTGTCATTTACAAAAAGTATCCGCGCTCGATGAGGCTTAACTTTTTCGATCACCGAACTTTGTTTTGGTCACCAAATCGTCAATTTTAGTCCGATTTTGCTCATTTTTTGTGGGCAAGCTCCACTTGAGCCATAGTTGGGGATAGAATAAAAAAATCGGGCACAGCGAACCATTTTGGACACGTTTTTACCAATTTTCAAAAAAGTATCCGCGCTCGATGAGGCTTAACTTTTTCGATCACCGAACATGGTTTTGGTCACCAAATCGTCAATTTTAGTCCGATTTTGCTCATTTTTTGTGGGCAAGCTCCACTTGAGCCATAGTCGGGGATAGAATAAAAAAATCGGGCACAGCGAACCATTTTGGACACGTTTTTACCAATTTTCAAAAAAGTATCCGCGCTCGATGAGGCTTAACTTTTTCGATCACCGAACTTTGTTTTGGTCACCAAATCGTCAATTTTAGTCCGATTTTGCTCATTTTTTGTGGGCAAGCTCCACTTGAGCCATAGTTGGGGATAGAATAAAAAAATCGGGCACAGCGAACCATTTTGGACACGTTTTTACCAATTTTCAAAAAAGTATCCGCGCTCGATGAGGCTTAACTTTTTCGATCACCGAACATGGTTTTGGTCACCAAATCGTCAATTTTAGTCCGATTTTGCTCATTTTTTGTGGGCAAGCTCCACTTGAGCCATAGTCGGGGATAGAATAAAAAAATCGGGCACAGCGAACCATTTTGGACACGTTTTTACCAATTTTCAAAAAAGTATCCGCGCTCGATGAGGCTTAACTTTTTCGATCACCGAACTTTGTTTTGGTCACCAAATCGTCAATTTTAGTCCGATTTTGCTCATTTTTTGTGGGCAAGCTCCACTTGAGCCATAGTTGGGGATAGAATAAAAAAATCGGGCACAGCGAACCATTTTGGACACGTTTTTACCAATTTTCAAAAAAGTATCCGCGCTCGATGAGGCTTAACTTTTTCGATCACCGAACATGGTTTTGGTCACCAAATCGTCAATTTTAGTCCGATTTTGCTCATTTTTTGTGGGCAAGCTCCACTTGAGCCATAGTCGGGGATAGAATAAAAAAATCGGGCACAGCGAACCATTTTGGACACGTTTTTACCAATTTTCAAAAAAGTATCCGCGCTCGATGAGGCTTAACTTTTTCGATCACCGAACTTTGTTTTGGTCACCAAATCGTCAATTTTAGTCCGATTTTGCTCATTTTTTGTGGGCAAGCTCCACTTGAGCCATAGTTGGGGATAGAATAAAAAAATCGGGCACAGCGAACCATTTTGGACACGTTTTTACCAATTTTCAAAAAAGTATCCGCGCTCGATGAGGCTTAACTTTTTCGATCACCGAACATGGTTTTGGTCACCAAATCGTCAATTTTAGTCCGATTTTGCTCATTTTTTGTGGGCAAGCTCCACTTGAGCCATAGTCGGGGATAGAATAAAAAAATCGGGCACAGCGAACCATTTTGGACACGTTTTTACCAATTTTCAAAAAAGTATCCGCGCTCGATGAGGCTTAACTTTTTCGATCACCGAACTTTGTTTTGGTCACCAAATCGTCAATTTTAGTCCGATTTTGCTCATTTTTTGTGGGCAAGCTCCACTTGAGCCATAGTTGGGGATAGAATAAAAAAATCGGGCACAGCGAACCATTTTGGACACGTTTTTACCAATTTTCAAAAAAGTATCCGCGCTCGATGAGGCTTAACTTTTTCGATCACCGAACATGGTTTTGGTCACCAAATCGTCAATTTTAGTCCGATTTTGCTCATTTTTTGTGGGCAAGCTCCACTTGAGCCATAGTCGGGGATAGAATAAAAAAATCGGGCACAGCGAACCATTTTGGACACGTTTTTACCAATTTTCAAAAAAGTATCCGCGCTCGATGAGGCTTAACTTTTTCGATCACCGAGGCTTTTGGAGGCTCTAAAATGTGTAGATATCAAATATTATTATTCTGTGAGGCTTTAATACTCAAAAGAAAAAGCCTACAACACCTGGTGTTCCCAAGCGGTCACCCATCCAAGTACTAACCAGGCCCAATGTTGCTTAACTTCGGTGATCGGACGAGAACCGGTGCATTCAACATGGTATGGTCGTAGGCATTTGCGTAAGTGGGAGCGAATTTATATACAACAGCATTGTATTGTAGTCTTATATTCATATATAGGATTACTTTAACTGGCCGCCTTGCGGTTTGCAAAATAGTCACTTAATACATGCAAATTTAGCCACTGTTGTGTTATAATTTATGCAATTCGTAGCCATACAGTGTATCATGACCAACGCACAAACTTTTTGCTTCCAACCATCCACAATACAGTGGAACGGCCCCAAAACAAAGGAGAGATGAATTGGGTCCCAGGAACCTGCTCAACCGGACATTGAACCGGAAGCATGACTTCAGTGGGTTTAGGGCGGTACTTGGGAAAATCATAGCTGAATTGCTTTTAGCCTAATTGTTGTGATAAACTTATTAAATAGGTAAGTATCAACTCTATTTGATAAGTTTTATTTGAATGCACTCTGAGTTAGCGGAGTGCAGCCTAAAGAATGGAACTAAGCGATTTGCACTAACTTAAAAGTTAGTTTAATAAAGGGAAACTTTGCAATTAGTATTGATGTTTCCGAGAGCGTTCCAAATATCAAATACACAGTAAGCACAAGCGGGGGAACAATTAGAATGGCCTATACAAGTATGTGGGGTGTGTTTGGAGCAATGGTTATCGCTGAAATTGTCATTTACAAAAAGTATCCGCGCTCGATGAGGCTTAACTTTTTCGATCACCGAACTTTGTTTTGGTCACCAAATCGTCAATTTTAGTCCGATTTTGCTCATTTTTTGTGGGCAAGCTCCACTTGAGCCATAGTTGGGGATAGAATAAAAAAATCGGGCACAGCGAACCATTTTGGACACGTTTTTACCAATTTTCAAAAAAGTATCCGCGCTCGATGAGGCTTAACTTTTTCGATCACCGAACATGGTTTTGGTCACCAAATCGTCAATTTTAGTCCGATTTTGCTCATTTTTTGTGGGCAAGCTCCACTTGAGCCATAGTCGGGGATAGAATAAAAAAATCGGGCACAGCGAACCATTTTGGACACGTTTTTACCAATTTTCAAAAAAGTATCCGCGCTCGATGAGGCTTAACTTTTTCGATCACCGAACTTTGTTTTGGTCACCAAATCGTCAATTTTAGTCCGATTTTGCTCATTTTTTGTGGGCAAGCTCCACTTGAGCCATAGTTGGGGATAGAATAAAAAAATCGGGCACAGCGAACCATTTTGGACACGTTTTTAC
Source organism: Convolutriloba macropyga (assembly GCF_964194025.1). Classification (NCBI taxonomy): domain Eukaryota; kingdom Metazoa; phylum Xenacoelomorpha; order Acoela; family Convolutidae; genus Convolutriloba; species Convolutriloba macropyga. The sequence continues at coordinate 62,194,718 of NC_134476.1, read as the reverse complement.
CAATTTTCAAAAAAGTATCCGCGCTCGATGAGGCTTAACTTTTTCGATCACCGAACATGGTTTTGGTCACCAAATCGTCAATTTTAGTCCGATTTTGCTCATTTTTTGTGGGCAAGCTCCACTTGAGCCATAGTCGGGGATAGAATAAAAAAATCGGGCACAGCGAACCATTTTGGACACGTTTTTACCAATTTTCAAAAAAGTATCCGCGCTCGATGAGGCTTAACTTTTTCGATCACCGAGGCTTTTGGAGGCTCTAAAATGTGTAGATATCAAATATTATTATTCTGTGAGGCTTTAATACTCAAAAGAAAAAGCCTACAACACCTGGTGTTCCCAAGCGGTCACCCATCCAAGTACTAACCAGGCCCAATGTTGCTTAACTTCGGTGATCGGACGAGAACCGGTGCATTCAACATGGTATGGTCGTAGGCATTTGCGTAAGTGGGAGCGAATTTATATACAACAGCATTGTATTGTAGTCTTATATTCATATATAGGATTACTTTAACTGGCCGCCTTGCGGTTTGCAAAATAGTCACTTAATACATGCAAATTTAGCCACTGTTGTGTTATAATTTATGCAATTCGTAGCCATACAGTGTATCATGACCAACGCACAAACTTTTTGCTTCCAACCATCCACAATACAGTGGAACGGCCCCAAAACAAAGGAGAGATGAATTGGGTCCCAGGAACCTGCTCAACCGGACATTGAACCGGAAGCATGACTTCAGTGGGTTTAGGGCGGTACTTGGGAAAATCATAGCTGAATTGCTTTTAGCCTAATTGTTGTGATAAACTTATTAAATAGGTAAGTATCAACTCTATTTGATAAGTTTTATTTGAATGCACTCTGCGTTAGCGGAGTGCAGCCTAAAGAATGGAACTAAGCGATTTGCACTAACTTAAAAGTTAGTTTAATAAAGGGAAACTTTGCAATTAGTATTGATGTTTCCGAGAGCGTTCCAAATATCAAATACACAGTAAGCACAAGCGGGGGAACAATTAGAATGGCCTATACAAGTATGTGGGGTGTGTTTGGAGCAATGGTTATCGCTGAAATTGTCATTTACAAAAAGTATCCGCGCTCGATGAGGCTTAACTTTTTCGATCACCGAACTTTGTTTTGGTCACCAAATCGTCAATTTTAGTCCGATTTTGCTCATTTTTTGTGGGCAAGCTCCACTTGAGCCATAGTTGGGGATAGAATAAAAAAATCGGGCACAGCGAACCATTTTGGACACGTTTTTACCAATTTTCAAAAAAGTATCCGCGCTCGATGAGGCTTAACTTTTTCGATCACCGAACATGGTTTTGGTCACCAAATCGTCAATTTTAGTCCGATTTTGCTCATTTTTTGTGGGCAAGCTCCACTTGAGCCATAGTCGGGGATAGAATAAAAAAATCGGGCACAGCGAACCATTTTGGACACGTTTTTACCAATTTTCAAAAAAGTATCCGCGCTCGATGAGGCTTAACTTTTTCGATCACCGAACTTTGTTTTGGTCACCAAATCGTCAATTTTAGTCCGATTTTGCTCATTTTTTGTGGGCAAGCTCCACTTGAGCCATAGTTGGGGATAGAATAAAAAAATCGGGCACAGCGAACCATTTTGGACACGTTTTTACCAATTTTCAAAAAAGTATCCGCGCTCGATGAGGCTTAACTTTTTCGATCACCGAACATGGTTTTGGTCACCAAATCGTCAATTTTAGTCCGATTTTGCTCATTTTTTGTGGGCAAGCTCCACTTGAGCCATAGTCGGGGATAGAATAAAAAAATCGGGCACAGCGAACCATTTTGGACACGTTTTTACCAATTTTCAAAAAAGTATCCGCGCTCGATGAGGCTTAACTTTTTCGATCACCGAACTTTGTTTTGGTCACCAAATCGTCAATTTTAGTCCGATTTTGCTCATTTTTTGTGGGCAAGCTCCACTTGAGCCATAGTTGGGGATAGAATAAAAAAATCGGGCACAGCGAACCATTTTGGACACGTTTTTACCAATTTTCAAAAAAGTATCCGCGCTCGATGAGGCTTAACTTTTTCGATCACCGAACATGGTTTTGGTCACCAAATCGTCAATTTTAGTCCGATTTTGCTCATTTTTTGTGGGCAAGCTCCACTTGAGCCATAGTCGGGGATAGAATAAAAAAATCGGGCACAGCGAACCATTTTGGACACGTTTTTACCAATTTTCAAAAAAGTATCCGCGCTCGATGAGGCTTAACTTTTTCGATCACCGAACTTTGTTTTGGTCACCAAATCGTCAATTTTAGTCCGATTTTGCTCATTTTTTGTGGGCAAGCTCCACTTGAGCCATAGTTGGGGATAGAATAAAAAAATCGGGCACAGCGAACCATTTTGGACACGTTTTTACCAATTTTCAAAAAAGTATCCGCGCTCGATGAGGCTTAACTTTTTCGATCACCGAACATGGTTTTGGTCACCAAATCGTCAATTTTAGTCCGATTTTGCTCATTTTTTGTGGGCAAGCTCCACTTGAGCCATAGTCGGGGATAGAATAAAAAAATCGGGCACAGCGAACCATTTTGGACACGTTTTTACCGATTTTCAAAAAAGTATCCGCGCTCGATGAGGCTTAACTTTTTCGATCACCGAGGCTTTTGGAGGCTCTAAAATGTGTAGATATCAAATATTATTATTCTGTGAGGCTTTAATACTCAAAAGAAAAAGCCTACAACACCTGGTGTTCCCAAGCGGTCACCCATCCAAGTACTAACCAGGCCCAATGTTGCTTAACTTCGGTGATCGGACGAGAACCGGTGCATTCAACATGGTATGGTCGTAGGCATTTGCGTAAGTGGGAGCGAATTTATATACAACAGCATTGTATTGTAGTCTTATATTCATATATAGGATCTTTAACTGGCCGCCTTGCGGTTTGCAAAATAGTCACTTAATACATGCAAATTTAGCCACTGTTGTGTTATAATTTATGCAATTCGTAGCCATACAGTGTATCATGACCAACGCACAAACTTTTTGCTTCCAACCATCCACAATACAGTGGAACGGCCCCAAAACAAAGGAGAGATGAATTGGGTCCCAGGAACCTGCTCAACCGGACATTGAACCGGAAGCATGACTTCAGTGGGTTTAGGGCGGTACTTGGGAAAATCATAGCTGAATTGCTTTTAGCCTAATTGTTGTGATAAACTTATTAAATAGGTAAGTATCAACTCTATTTGATAAGTTTTATTTGAATGCACTCTGCGTTAGCGGAGTGCAGCCTAAAGAATGGAACTAAGCGATTTGCACTAACTTAAAAGTTAGTTTAATAAAGGGAAACTTTGCAATTAGTATTGATGTTTCCGAGAGCGTTCCAAATATCAAATACACAGTAAGCACAAGCGGGGGAACAATTAGAATGGCCTATACAAGTATGTGGGGTGTGTTTGGAGCAATGGTTATCGCTGAAATTGTCATTTACAAAAAGTATCCGCGCTCGATGAGGCTTAACTTTTTCGATCACCGAACTTTGTTTTGGTCACCAAATCGTCAATTTTAGTCCGATTTTGCTCATTTTTTGTGGGCAAGCTCCACTTGAGCCATAGTTGGGGATAGAATAAAAAAATCGGGCACAGCGAACCATTTTGGACACGTTTTTACCAATTTTCAAAAAAGTATCCGCGCTCGATGAGGCTTAACTTTTTCGATCACCGAACATGGTTTTGGTCACCAAATCGTCAATTTTAGTCCGATTTTGCTCATTTTTTGTGGGCAAGCTCCACTTGAGCCATAGTCGGGGATAGAATAAAAAAATCGGGCACAGCGAACCATTTTGGACACGTTTTTACCAATTTTCAAAAAAGTATCCGCGCTCGATGAGGCTTAACTTTTTCGATCACCGAACTTTGTTTTGGTCACCAAATCGTCAATTTTAGTCCGATTTTGCTCATTTTTTGTGGGCAAGCTCCACTTGAGCCATAGTTGGGGATAGAATAAAAAAATCGGGCACAGCGAACCATTTTGGACACGTTTTTACCAATTTTCAAAAAAGTATCCGCGCTCGATGAGGCTTAACTTTTTCGATCACCGAACATGGTTTTGGTCACCAAATCGTCAATTTTAGTCCGATTTTGCTCATTTTTTGTGGGCAAGCTCCACTTGAGCCATAGTCGGGGATAGAATAAAAAAATCGGGCACAGCGAACCATTTTGGACACGTTTTTACCAATTTTCAAAAAAGTATCCGCGCTCGATGAGGCTTAACTTTTTCGATCACCGAACTTTGTTTTGGTCACCAAATCGTCAATTTTAGTCCGATTTTGCTCATTTTTTGTGGGCAAGCTCCACTTGAGCCATAGTTGGGGATAGAATAAAAAAATCGGGCACAGCGAACCATTTTGGACACGTTTTTACCAATTTTCAAAAAAGTATCCGCGCTCGATGAGGCTTAACTTTTTCGATCACCGAACATGGTTTTGGTCACCAAATCGTCAATTTTAGTCCGATTTTGCTCATTTTTTGTGGGCAAGCTCCACTTGAGCCATAGTCGGGGATAGAATAAAAAAATCGGGCACAGCGAACCATTTTGGACACGTTTTTACCAATTTTCAAAAAAGTATCCGCGCTCGATGAGGCTTAACTTTTTCGATCACCGAACTTGGTTTTGGTCACCAAATCGTCAATTTTAGTCCGATTTTGCTCATTTTTTGTGGGCAAGCTCCACTTGAGCCATGGTTGGGGATAAAATAAAAAAATCGGGCACAGCGAACCATTTTGGACACGTTTTTACCGATTTTCAAAAAAGTATCCGCGCTCGATGAGGCTTAACTTTTTCGATCACCGAGGCTTTTGGAGGCTCTAAAATGTGTAGATATCAAATATTATTATTCTGTGAGGCTTTAATACTCAAAAGAAAAAGCCTACAACACCTGGTGTTCCCAAGCGGTCACCCATCCAAGTACTAACCAGGCCCAATGTTGCTTAACTTCGGTGATCGGACGAGAACCGGTGCATTCAACATGGTATGGTCGTAGGCATTTGCGTAAGTGGGAGCGAATTTATATACAACAGCATTGTATTGTAGTCTTATATTCATATATAGGATTACTTTAACTGGCCGCCTTGCGGTTTGCAAAATAGTCACTTAATACATGCAAATTTAGCCACTGTTGTGTTATAATTTATGCAATTCGTAGCCATACAGTGTATCATGACCAACGCACAAACTTTTTGCTTCCAACCATCCACAATACAGTGGAACGGCCCCAAAACAAAGGAGAGATGAATTGGGTCCCAGGAACCTGCTCAACCGGACATTGAACCGGAAGCATGACTTCAGTGGGTTTAGGCCGGTACTTGGGAAAATCATAGCTGAATTGCTTTTAGCCTAATTGTTGTGATAAACTTATTAAATAGGTCAGTATCAACTCTATTTGATAAGTTTTATTTGAATGCACTCTGCGTTAGCGGAGTGCAGCCTAAAGAATGGAACTAAGCGATTTGCACTAACTTAAAAGTTAGTTTAATAAAGGGAAACTTTGCAATTAGTATTGATGTTTCCGAGAGCGTTCCAAATATCAAATACACAGTAAGCACAAGCGGGGGAACAATTAGAATGGCCTATACAAGTATGTGGGGTGTGTTTGGAGCAATGGTTATCGCTGAAATTGTCATTTACAAAAAGTATCCGCGCTCGATGAGGCTTAACTTTTTCGATCACCGAACTTTGTTTTGGTCACCAAATCGTCAATTTTAGTCCGATTTTGCTCATTTTTTGTGGGCAAGCTCCACTTGAGCCATAGTTGGGGATAGAATAAAAAAATCGGGCACAGCGAACCATTTTGGACACGTTTTTACCAATTTTCAAAAAAGTATCCGCGCTCGATGAGGCTTAACTTTTTCGATCACCGAACATGGTTTTGGTCACCAAATCGTCAATTTTAGTCCGATTTTGCTCATTTTTTGTGGGCAAGCTCCACTTGAGCCATAGTCGGGGATAGAATAAAAAAATCGGGCACAGCGAACCATTTTGGACACGTTTTTACCAATTTTCAAAAAAGTATCCGCGCTCGATGAGGCTTAACTTTTTCGATCACCGAACTTGGTTTTGGTCACCAAATCGTCAATTTTAGTCCGATTTTGCTCATTTTTTGTGGGCAAGCTCCACTTGAGCCATGGTTGGGGATAAAATAAAAAAATCGGGCACAGCGAACCATTTTGGACACGTTTTTACCGATTTTCAAAAAAGTATCCGCGCTCGATGAGGCTTAACTTTTTCGATCACCGAGGCTTTTGGAGGCTCTAAAATGTGTAGATATCAAATATTATTATTCTGTGAGGCTTTAATACTCAAAAGAAAAAGCCTACAACACCTGGTGTTCCCAAGCGGTCACCCATCCAAGTACTAACCAGGCCCAATGTTGCTTAACTTCGGTGATCGGACGAGAACCGGTGCATTCAACATGGTATGGTCGTAGGCATTTGCGTAAGTGGGAGCGAATTTATATACAACAGCATTGTATTGTAGTCTTATATTCATATATAGGATTACTTTAACTGGCCGCCTTGCGGTTTGCAAAATAGTCACTTAATACATGCAAATTTAGCCACTGTTGTGTTATAATTTATGCAATTCGTAGCCATACAGTGTATCATGACCAACGCACAAACTTTTTGCTTCCAACCATCCACAATACAGTGGAACGGCCCCAAAACAAAGGAGAGATGAATTGGGTCCCAGGAACCTGCTCAACCGGACATTGAACCGGAAGCATGACTTCAGTGGGTTTAGGGCGGTACTTGGGAAAATCATAGCTGAATTGCTTTTAGCCTAATTGTTGTGATAAACTTATTAAATAGGTAAGTATCAACTCTATTTGATAAGTTTTATTTGAATGCACTCTGCGTTAGCGGAGTGCAGCCTAAAGAATGGAACTAAGCGATTTGCACTAACTTAAAAGTTAGTTTAATAAAGGGAAACTTTGCAATTAGTATTGATGTTTCCGAGAGCGTTCCAAATATCAAATACACAGTAAGCACAAGCGGGGGAACAATTAGAATGGCCTATACAAGTATGTGGGGTGTGTTTGGAGCAATGGTTATCGCTGAAATTGTCATTTACAAAAAGTATCCGCGCTCGATGAGGCTTAACTTTTTCGATCACCGAACTTTGTTTTGGTCACCAAATCGTCAATTTTAGTCCGATTTTGCTCATTTTTTGTGGGCAAGCTCCACTTGAGCCATAGTTGGGGATAGAATAAAAAAATCGGGCACAGCGAACCATTTTGGACACGTTTTTACCAATTTTCAAAAAAGTATCCGCGCTCGATGAGGCTTAACTTTTTCGATCACCGAACATGGTTTTGGTCACCAAATCGTCAATTTTAGTCCGATTTTGCTCATTTTTTGTGGGCAAGCTCCACTTGAGCCATAGTCGGGGATAGAATAAAAAAATCGGGCACAGCGAACCATTTTGGACACGTTTTTACCAATTTTCAAAAAAGTATCCGCGCTCGATGAGGCTTAACTTTTTCGATCACCGAACTTGGTTTTGGTCACCAAATCGTCAATTTTAGTCCGATTTTGCTCATTTTTTGTGGGCAAGCTCCACTTGAGCCATGGTTGGGGATAAAATAAAAAAATCGGGCACAGCGAACCATTTTGGACACGTTTTTACCGATTTTCAAAAAAGTATCCGCGCTCGATGAGGCTTAACTTTTTCGATCACCGAGGCTTTTGGAGGCTCTAAAATGTGTAGATATCAAATATTATTATTCTGTGAGGCTTTAATACTCAAAAGAAAAAGCCTACAACACCTGGTGTTCCCAAGCGGTCACCCATCCAAGTACTAACCAGGCCCAATGTTGCTTAACTTCGGTGATCGGACGAGAACCGGTGCATTCAACATGGTATGGTCGTAGGCATTTGCGTAAGTGGGAGCGAATTTATATACAACAGCATTGTATTGTAGTCTTATATTCATATATAGGATTACTTTAACTGGCCGCCTTGCGGTTTGCAAAATAGTCACTTAATACATGCAAATTTAGCCACTGTTGTGTTATAATTTATGCAATTCGTAGCCATACAGTGTATCATGACCAACGCACAAACTTTTTGCTTCCAACCATCCACAATACAGTGGAACGGCCCCAAAACAAAGGAGAGATGAATTGGGTCCCAGGAACCTGCTCAACCGGACATTGAACCGGAAGCATGACTTCAGTGGGTTTAGGGCGGTACTTGGGAAAATCATAGCTGAATTGCTTTTAGCCTAATTGTTGTGATAAACTTATTAAATAGGTAAGTATCAACTCTATTTGATAAGTTTTATTTGAATGCACTCTGCGTTAGCGGAGTGCAGCCTAAAGAATGGAACTAAGCGATTTGCACTAACTTAAAAGTTAGTTTAATAAAGGGAAACTTTGCAATTAGTATTGATGTTTCCGAGAGCGTTCCAAATATCAAATACACAGTAAGCACAAGCGGGGGAACAATTAGAATGGCCTATACAAGTATGTGGGGTGTGTTTGGAGCAATGGTTATCGCTGAAATTGTCATTTACAAAAAGTATCCGCGCTCGATGAGGCTTAACTTTTTCGATCACCGAACTTTGTTTTGGTCACCAAATCGTCAATTTTAGTCCGATTTTGCTCATTTTTTGTGGGCAAGCTCCACTTGAGCCATAGTTGGGGATAGAATAAAAAAATCGGGCACAGCGAACCATTTTGGACACGTTTTTACCAATTTTCAAAAAAGTATCCGCGCTCGATGAGGCTTAACTTTTTCGATCACCGAACATGGTTTTGGTCACCAAATCGTCAATTTTAGTCCGATTTTGCTCATTTTTTGTGGGCAAGCTCCACTTGAGCCATAGTCGGGGATAGAATAAAAAAATCGGGCACAGCGAACCATTTTGGACACGTTTTTACCAATTTTCAAAAAAGTATCCGCGCTCGATGAGGCTTAACTTTTTCGATCACCGAACTTTGTTTTGGTCACCAAATCGTCAATTTTAGTCCGATTTTGCTCATTTTTTGTGGGCAAGCTCCACTTGAGCCATAGTTGGGGATAAAATAAAAAAATCGGGCACAGCGAACCATTTTGGACACGTTTTTACCAATTTTCAAAAAAGTATCCGCGCTCGATGAGGCTTAACTTTTTCGATCACCGAACATGGTTTTGGTCACCAAATCGTCAATTTTAGTCCGATTTTGCTCATTTTTTGTGGGCAAGCTCCACTTGAGCCATAGTCGGGGATAGAATAAAAAAATCGGGCACAGCGAACCATTTTGGACACGTTTTTACCAATTTTCAAAAAAGTATCCGCGCTCGATGAGGCTTAACTTTTTCGATCACCGAACTTTGTTTTGGTCACCAAATCGTCAATTTTAGTCCGATTTTGCTCATTTTTTGTGGGCAAGCTCCACTTGAGCCATAGTTGGGGATAGAATAAAAAAATCGGGCACAGCGAACCATTTTGGACACGTTTTTACCAATTTTCAAAAAAGTATCCGCGCTCGATGAGGCTTAACTTTTTCGATCACCGAACTTTGTTTTGGTCACCAAATCGTCAATTTTAGTCCGATTTTGCTCATTTTTTGTGGGCAAGCTCCACTTGAGCCATAGTTGGGGATAGAAAAAAAAAATCGGGCACAGCGAACCATTTTGGACACGTTTTTACCAATTTTCAAAAAAGTATCCGCGCTCGGTGAGGCTTAACTTTTTCGATCACCGAACTTGGTTTTGGTCACCAAATCGTCAATTTTAGTCCGATTTTGCTCATTTTTTGTGGGCAAGCTCCACTTGAGCCATGGTTGGGGATAAAATAAAAAAATCGGGCACAGCGAACCATTTTGGACACGTTTTTACCGATTTTCAAAAAAGTATCCGCGCTCGATGAGGCTTAACTTTTTCGATCACCGAACATGGTTTTGGTCACCAAATCGTCAATTTTAGTCCGATTTTGCTCATTTTTTGTGGGCAAGCTCCACTTGAGCCATAGTCGGGGATAGAATAAAAAAATCGGGCACAGCGAACCATTTTGGACACGTTTTTACCAATTTTCAAAAAAGTATCCGCGCTCGATGAGGCTTAACTTTTTCGATCACCGAACTTTGTTTTGGTCACCAAATCGTCAATTTTAGTCCGATTTTGCTCATTTTTTGTGGGCAAGCTCCACTTGAGCCATAGTCGGGGATAGAATAAAAAAATCGGGCACAGCGAACCATTTTGGACACGTTTTTACCAATTTTCAAAAAAGTATCCGCGCTCGATGAGGCTTAACTTTTTCGATCACCGAACTTTGTTTTGGTCACCAAATCGTCAATTTTAGTCCGATTTTGCTCATTTTTTGTGGGCAAGCTCCACTTGAGCCATAGTTGGGGATAGAATAAAAAAATCGGGCACAGCGAACCATTTTGGACACGTTTTTACCAATTTTCAAAAAAGTATCCGCGCTCGATGAGGCTTAACTTTTTCGATCACCGAACATGGTTTTGGTCACCAAATCGTCAATTTTAGTCCGATTTTGCTCATTTTTTGTGGGCAAGCTCCACTTGAGCCATAGTCGGGGATAGAATAAAAAAATCGGGCACAGCGAACCATTTTGGACACGTTTTTACCAATTTTCAAAAAAGTATCCGCGCTCGATGAGGCTTAACTTTTTCGATCACCGAACTTTGTTTTGGTCACCAAATCGTCAATTTTAGTCCGATTTTGCTCATTTTTTGTGGGCAAGCTCCACTTGAGCCATAGTTGGGGATAGAATAAAAAAATCGGGCACAGCGAACCATTTTGGACACGTTTTTACCAATTTTCAAAAAAGTATCCGCGCTCGATGAGGCTTAACTTTTTCGATCACCGAACTTTGTTTTGGTCACCAAATCGTCAATTTTAGTCCGATTTTGCTCATTTTTTGTGGGCAAGCTCCACTTGAGCCATAGTTGGGGATAGAAAAAAAAAATCGGGCACAGCGAACCATTTTGGACACGTTTTTACCAATTTTCAAAAAAGTATCCGCGCTCGATGAGGCTTAACTTTTTCGATCACCGAACTTGGTTTTGGTCACCAAATCGTCAATTTTAGTCCGATTTTGCTCATTTTTTGTGGGCAAGCTCCACTTGAGCCATGGTTGGGGATAAAATAAAAAAATCGGGCACAGCGAACCATTTTGGACACGTTTTTACCGATTTTCAAAAAAGTATCCGCGCTCGATGAGGCTTAACTTTTTCGATCACCGAACTTTGTTTTGGTCACCAAATCGTCAATTTTAGTCCGATTTTGCTCATTTTTTGTGGGCAAGCTCCACTTGAGCCATAGTTGGGGATAGAATAAAAAAATCGGGCACAGCGAACCATTTTGGACACGTTTTTACCAATTTTCAAAAAAGTATCCGCGCTCGATGAGGCTTAACTTTTTCGATCACCGAACTTTGTTTTGGTCACCAAATCGTCAATTTTAGTCCGATTTTGCTCATTTTTTGTGGGCAAGCTCCACTTGAGCCATAGTTGGGGATAGAAAAAAAAAATCGGGCACAGCGAACCATTTTGGACACGTTTTTACCAATTTTCAAAAAAGTATCCGCGCTCGATGAGGCTTAACTTTTTCGATCACCGAACTTGGTTTTGGTCACCAAATCGTCAATTTTAGTCCGATTTTGCTCATTTTTTGTGGGCAAGCTCCACTTGAGCCATGGTTGGGGATAAAATAAAAAAATCGGGCACAGCGAACCATTTTGGACACGTTTTTACCGATTTTCAAAAAAGTATCCGCGCTCGATGAGGCTTAACTTTTTCGATCACCGAGGCTTTTGGAGGCTCTAAAATGTGTAGATATCAAATATTATTATTCTGTGAGGCTTTAATACTCAAAAGAAAAAGCCTACAACACCTGGTGTTCCCAAGCGGTCACCCATCCAAGTACTAACCAGGCCCAATGTTGCTTAACTTCGGTGATCGGACGAGAACCGGTGCATTCAACATGGTATGGTCGTAGGCATTTGCGTAAGTGGGAGCGAATTTATATACAACAGCATTGTATTGTAGTCTTATATTCATATATAGGATTACTTTAACTGGCCGCCTTGCGGTTTGCAAAATAGTCACTTAATACATGCAAATTTAGCCACTGTTGTGTTATAATTTATGCAATTCGTAGCCATACAGTGTATCATGACCAACGCACAAACTTTTTGCTTCCAACCATCCACAATACAGTGGAACGGCCCCAAAACAAAGGAGAGATGAATTGGGTCCCAGGAACCTGCTCAACCGGACATTGAACCGGAAGCATGACTTCAGTGGGTTTAGGGCGGTACTTGGGAAAATCATAGCTGAATTGCTTTTAGCCTAATTGTTGTGATAAACTTATTAAATAGGTAAGTATCAACTCTATTTGATAAGTTTTATTTGAATGCACTCTGCGTTAGCGGAGTGCAGCCTAAAGAATGGAACTAAGCGACTTGCACTAACTTAAAAGTTAGTTTAATAAAGGGAAACTTTGCAATTAGTATTGATGTTTCCGAGAGCGTTCCAAATATCAAATACACAGTAAGCACAAGCGGGGGAACAATTAGAATGGCCTATACAAGTATGTGGGGTGTGTTTGGAGCAATGGTTATCGCTGAAATTGTCATTTACAAAAAGTATCCGCGCTCGATGAGGCTTAACTTTGTCGATCACCGAACTTTGTTTTGGTCACCAAATCGTCAATTTTAGTCCGATTTTGCTCATTTTTTGTGGGCAAGCTCCACTTGAGCCATAGTTGGGGATAGAATAAAAAAATCGGGCACAGCGAACCATTTTGGACACGTTTTTACCAATTTTCAAAAAAGTATCCGCGCTCGATGAGGCTTAACTTTTTCGATCACCGAACTTGGTTTTGGTCACCAAATCGTCAATTTTAGTCCGATTTTGCTCATTTTTTGTGGGCAAGCTCCACTTGAGCCATAGTTGGGGATAGAATAAAAAAATCGGGCACAGCGAACCATTTTGGACACGTTTTTACCAATTTTCAAAAAAGTATCCGCGCTCGATGAGGCTTAACTTTTTCGATCACCGAACATGGTTTTGGTCACCAAATCGTCAATTTTAGTCCGATTTTGCTCATTTTTTGTGGGCAAGCTCCACTTGAGCCATAGTCGGGGATAGAATAAAAAAATCGGGCACAGCGAACCATTTTGGACACGTTTTTACCAATTTTCAAAAAAGTATCCGCGCTCGATGAGGCTTAACTTTTTCGATCACCGAACTTTGTTTTGGTCACCAAATCGTCAATTTTAGTCCGATTTTGCTCATTTTTTGTGGGCAAGCTCCACTTGAGCCATAGTTGGGGATAGAATAAAAAAATCGGGCACAGCGAACCATTTTGGACACGTTTTTACCAATTTTCAAAAAAGTATCCGCGCTCGATGAGGCTTAACTTTTTCGATCACCGAACTTTGTTTTGGTCACCAAATCGTCAATTTTAGTCCGATTTTGCTCATTTTTTGTGGGCAAGCTCCACTTGAGCCATAGTTGGGGATAGAAAAAAAAAATCGGGCACAGCGAACCATTTTGGACACGTTTTTACCAATTTTCAAAAAAGTATCCGCGCTCGATGAGGCTTAACTTTTTCGATCACCGAACTTGGTTTTGGTCACCAAATCGTCAATTTTAGTCCGATTTTGCTCATTTTTTGTGGGCAAGCTCCACTTGAGCCATAGTTGGGGATAGAAAAAAAAAATCGGGCACAGCGAACCATTTTGGACACGTTTTTACCAATTTTCAAAAAAGTATCCGCGCTCGATGAGGCTTAACTTTTTCGATCACCGAACTTGGTTTTGGTCACCAAATCGTCAATTTTAGTCCGATTTTGCTCATTTTTTGTGGGCAAGCTCCACTTGAGCCATGGTTGGGGATAAAATAAAAAAATCGGGCACAGCGAACCATTTTGGACACGTTTTTACCAATTTTCAAAAAAGTATCCGCGCTCGATGAGGCTTAACTTTTTCGATCACCGAACTTTGTTTTGGTCACCAAATCGTCAATTTTAGTCCGATTTTGCTCATTTTTTGTGGGCAAGCTCCACTTGAGCCATAGTTGGGGATAGAATAAAAAAATCGGGCACAGCGAACCATTTTGGACACGTTTTTACCAATTTTCAAAAAAGTATCCGCGCTCGATGAGGCTTAACTTTTTCGATCACCGAACTTTGTTTTGGTCACCAAATCGTCAATTTTAGTCCGATTTTGCTCATTTTTTGTGGGCAAGCTCCACTTGAGCCATAGTTGGGGATAGAAAAAAAAAATCGGGCACAGCGAACCATTTTGGACACGTTTTTACCAATTTTCAAAAAAGTATCCGCGCTCGATGAGGCTTAACTTTTTCGATCACCGAACTTGGTTTTGGTCACCAAATCGTCAATTTTAGTCCGATTTTGCTCATTTTTTGTGGGCAAGCTCCACTTGAGCCATGGTTGGGGATAAAATAAAAAAATCGGGCACAGCGAACCATTTTGGACACGTTTTTACCGATTTTCAAAAAAGTATCCGCGCTCGATGAGGCTTAACTTTTTCGATCACCGAGGCTTTTGGAGGCTCTAAAATGTGTAGATATCAAATATTATTATTCTGTGAGGCTTTAATACTCAAAAGAAAAAGCCTACAACACCTGGTGTTCCCAAGCGGTCACCCATCCAAGTACTAACCAGGCCCAATGTTGCTTAACTTCGGTGATCGGACGAGAACCGGTGCATTCAACATGGTATGGTCGTAGGCATTTGCGTAAGTGGGAGCGAATTTATATACAACAGCATTGTATTGTAGTCTTATATTCATATATAGGATTACTTTAACTGGCCGCCTTGCGGTTTGCAAAATAGTCACTTAATACATGCAAATTTAGCCACTGTTGTGTTATAATTTATGCAATTCGTAGCCATACAGTGTATCATGACCAACGCACAAACTTTTTGCTTCCAACCATCCACAATACAGTGGAACGGCCCCAAAACAAAGGAGAGATGAATTGGGTCCCAGGAACCTGCTCAACCGGACATTGAACCGGAAGCATGACTTCAGTGGGTTTAGGGCGGTACTTGGGAAAATCATAGCTGAATTGCTTTTAGCCTAATTGTTGTGATAAACTTATTAAATAGGTAAGTATCAACTCTATTTGATAAGTTTTATTTGAATGCACTCTGCGTTAGCGGAGTGCAGCCTAAAGAATGGAACTAAGCGACTTGCACTAACTTAAAAGTTAGTTTAATAAAGGGAAACTTTGCAATTAGTATTGATGTTTCCGAGAGCGTTCCAAATATCAAATACACAGTAAGCACAAGCGGGGGAACAATTAGAATGGCCTATACAAGTATGTGGGGTGTGTTTGGAGCAATGGTTATCGCTGAAATTGTCATTTACAAAAAGTATCCGCGCTCGATGAGGCTTAACTTTGTCGATCACCGAACTTTGTTTTGGTCACCAAATCGTCAATTTTAGTCCGATTTTGCTCATTTTTTGTGGGCAAGCTCCACTTGAGCCATAGTCGGGGATAGAATAAAAAAATCGGGCACAGCGAACCATTTTGGACACGTTTTTACCAATTTTCAAAAAAGTATCCGCGCTCGATGAGGCTTAACTTTTTCGATCACCGAACATGGTTTTGGTCACCAAATCGTCAATTTTAGTCCGATTTTGCTCATTTTTTGTGGGCAAGCTCCACTTGAGCCATAGTCGGGGATAGAATAAAAAAATCGGGCACAGCGAACCATTTTGGACACGTTTTTACCAATTTTCAAAAAAGTATCCGCGCTCGATGAGGCTTAACTTTTTCGATCACCGAACTTGGTTTTGGTCACCAAATCGTCAATTTTAGTCCGATTTTGCTCATTTTTTGTGGGCAAGCTCCACTTGAGCCATGGTTGGGGATAAAATAAAAAAATCGGGCACAGCGAACCATTTTGGACACGTTTTTACCGATTTTCAAAAAAGTATCCGCGCTCGATGAGGCTTAACTTTTTCGATCACCGAGGCTTTTGGAGGCTCTAAAATGTGTAGATATCAAATATTATTATTCTGTGAGGCTTTAATACTCAAAAGAAAAAGCCTACAACACCTGGTGTTCCCAAGCGGTCACCCATCCAAGTACTAACCAGGCCCAATGTTGCTTAACTTCGGTGATCGGACGAGAACCGGTGCATTCAACATGGTATGGTCGTAGGCATTTGCGTAAGTGGGAGCGAATTTATATACAACAGCATTGTATTGTAGTCTTATATTCATATATAGGATTACTTTAACTGGCCGCCTTGCGGTTTGCAAAATAGTCACTTAATACATGCAAATTTAGCCACTGTTGTGTTATAATTTATGCAATTCGTAGCCATACAGTGTATCATGACCAACGCACAAACTTTTTGCTTCCAACCATCCACAATACAGTGGAACGGCCCCAAAACAAAGGAGAGATGAATTGGGTCCCAGGAACCTGCTCAACCGGACATTGAACCGGAAGCATGACTTCAGTGGGTTTAGGCCGGTACTTGGGAAAATCATAGCTGAATTGCTTTTAGCCTAATTGTTGTGATAAACTTATTAAATAGGTAAGTATCAACTCTATTTGATAAGTTTTACTTGAATGCACTCTGCGTTAGCGGAGTGCAGCCTAAAGAATGGAACTAAGCGATTTGCACTAACTTAAAAGTTAGTTTAATAAAGGGAAACTTTGCAATTAGTATTGATGTTTCCGAGAGCGTTCCAAATATCAAATACACAGTAAGCACAAGCGGGGGAACAATTAGAATGGCCTATACAAGTATGTGGGGTGTGTTTGGAGCAATGGTTATCGCTGAAATTGTCATTTACAAAAAGTATCCGCGCTCGATGAGGCTTAACTTTTTCGATCACCGAACTTTGTTTTGGTCACTAAATCGTCAATTTTAGTCCGATTTTGCTCATTTTTTGTGGGCAAGCTCCACTTGAGCCATAGTTGGGGATAGAATAAAAAAATCGGGCACAGCGAACCATTTTGGACACGTTTTTACCAATTTTCAAAAAAGTATCCGCGCTCGATGAGGCTTAACTTTTTCGATCACCGAACATGGTTTTGGTCACCAAATCGTCAATTTTAGTCCGATTTTGCTCATTTTTTGTGGGCAAGCTCCACTTGAGCCATAGTCGGGGATAGAATAAAAAAATCGGGCACAGCGAACCATTTTGGACACGTTTTTACCAATTTTCAAAAAAGTATCCGCGCTCGATGAGGCTTAACTTTTTCGATCACCGAACTTTGTTTTGGTCACCAAATCGTCAATTTTAGTCCGATTTTGCTCATTTTTTGTGGGCAAGCTCCACTTGAGCCATAGTTGGGGATAGAATAAAAAAATCGGGCACAGCGAACCATTTTGGACACGTTTTTACCAATTTTCAAAAAAGTATCCGCGCTCGATGAGGCTTAACTTTTTCGATCACCGAACTTTGTTTTGGTCACCAAATCGTCAATTTTAGTCCGATTTTGCTCATTTTTTGTGGGCAAGCTCCACTTGAGCCATAGTTGGGGATAGAATAAAAAAATCGGGCACAGCGAACCATTTTGGACACGTTTTTACCAATTTTCAAAAAAGTATCCGCGCTCGATGAGGCTTAACTTTTTCGATCACCGAACATGGTTTTGGTCACCAAATCGTCAATTTTAGTCCGATTTTGCTCATTTTTTGTGGGCAAGCTCCACTTGAGCCATAGTTGGGGATAGAATAAAAAAATCGGGCACAGCGAACCATTTTGGACACGTTTTTACCAATTTTCAAAAAAGTATCCGCGCTCGATGAGGCTTAACTTTTTCGATCACCGAACATGGTTTTGGTCACCAAATCGTCAATTTTAGTCCGATTTTGCTCATTTTTTGTGGGCAAGCTCCACTTGAGCCATAGTCGGGGATAGAATAAAAAAATCGGGCACAGCGAACCATTTTGGACACGTTTTTACCAATTTTCAAAAAAGTATCCGCGCTCGATGAGGCTTAACTTTTTCGATCACCGAACTTTGTTTTGGTCACCAAATCGTCAATTTTAGTCCGATTTTGCTCATTTTTTGTGGGCAAGCTCCACTTGAGCCATAGTTGGGGATAGAATAAAAAAATCGGGCACAGCGAACCATTTTGGACACGTTTTTACCAATTTTCAAAAAAGTATCCGCGCTCGATGAGGCTTAACTTTTTCGATCACCGAACTTTGTTTTGGTCACCAAATCGTCAATTTTAGTCCGATTTTGCTCATTTTTTGTGGGCAAGCTCCACTTGAGCCATAGTTGGGGATAGAATAAAAAAATCGGGCACAGCGAACCATTTTGGACACGTTTTTACCAATTTTCAAAAAAGTATCCGCGCTCGATGAGGCTTAACTTTTTCGATCACCGAACATGGTTTTGGTCACCAAATCGTCAATTTTAGTCCGATTTTGCTCATTTTTTGTGGGCAAGCTCCACTTGAGCCATAGTCGGGGATAGAATAAAAAAATCGGGCACAGCGAACCATTTTGGACACGTTTTTACCAATTTTCAAAAAAGTATCCGCGCTCGATGAGGCTTAACTTTTTCGATCACCGAACTTTGTTTTGGTCACCAAATCGTCAATTTTAGTCCGATTTTGCTCATTTTTTGTGGGCAAGCTCCACTTGAGCCATAGTTGGGGATAGAATAAAAAAATCGGGCACAGCGAACCATTTTGGACACGTTTTTACCAATTTTCAAAAAAGTATCCGCGCTCGATGAGGCTTAACTTTTTCGATCACCGAACTTTGTTTTGGTCACCAAATCGTCAATTTTAGTCCGATTTTGCTCATTTTTTGTGGGCAAGCTCCACTTGAGCCATAGTTGGGGATAGAAAAAAAAAATCGGGCACAGCGAACCATTTTGGACACGTTTTTACCAATTTTCAAAAAAGTATCCGCGCTCGATGAGGCTTAACTTTTTCGATCACCGAACTTGGTTTTGGTCACCAAATCGTCAATTTTAGTCCGATTTTGCTCATTTTTTGTGGGCAAGCTCCACTTGAGCCATGGTTGGGGATAAAATAAAAAAATCGGGCACAGCGAACCATTTTGGACACGTTTTTACCGATTTTCAAAAAAGTATCCGCGCTCGATGAGGCTTAACTTTTTCGATCACCGAGGCTTTTGGAGGCTCTAAAATGTGTAGATATCAAATATTATTATTCTGTGAGGCTTTAATACTCAAAAGAAAAAGCCTACAACACCTGGTGTTCCCAAGCGGTCACCCATCCAAGTACTAACCAGGCCCAATGTTGCTTAACTTCGGTGATCGGACGAGAACCGGTGCATTCAACATGGTATGGTCGTAGGCATTTGCGTAAGTGGGAGCGAATTTATATACAACAGCATTGTATTGTAGTCTTATATTCATATATAGGATTACTTTAACTGGCCGCCTTGCGGTTTGCAAAATAGTCACTTAATACATGCAAATTTAGCCACTGTTGTGTTATAATTTATGCAATTCGTAGCCATACAGTGTATCATGACCAACGCACAAACTTTTTGCTTCCAACCATCCACAATACAGTGGAACGGCCCCAAAACAAAGGAGAGATGAATTGGGTCCCAGGAACCTGCTCAACCGGACATTGAACCGGAAGCATGACTTCAGTGGGTTTAGGGCGGTACTTGGGAAAATCATAGCTGAATTGCTTTTAGCCTAATTGTTGTGATAAACTTATTAAATAGGTAAGTATCAACTCTATTTGATAAGTTTTATTTGAATGCACTCTGCGTTAGCGGAGTGCAGCCTAAAGAATGGAACTAAGCGATTTGCACTAACTTAAAAGTTAGTTTAATAAAGGGAAACTTTGCAATTAGTATTGATGTTTCCGAGAGCGTTCCAAATATCAAATACACAGTAAGCACAAGCGGGGGAACAATTAGAATGGCCTATACAAGTATGTGGGGTGTGTTTGGAGCAATGGTTATCGCTGAAATTGTCATTTACAAAAAGTATCCGCGCTCGATGAGGCTTAACTTTTTCGATCACCGAACTTTGTTTTGGTCACTAAATCGTCAATTTTAGTCCGATTTTGCTCATTTTTTGTGGGCAAGCTCCACTTGAGCCATAGTTGGGGATAGAATAAAAAAATCGGGCACAGCGAACCATTTTGGACACGTTTTTACCAATTTTCAAAAAAGTATCCGCGCTCGATGAGGCTTAACTTTTTCGATCACCGAACATGGTTTTGGTCACCAAATCGTCAATTTTAGTCCGATTTTGCTCATTTTTTGTGGGCAAGCTCCACTTGAGCCATAGTTGGGGATAGAATAAAAAAATCGGGCACAGCGAACCATTTTGGACACGTTTTTACCAATTTTCAAAAAAGTATCCGCGCTCGATGAGGCTTAACTTTTTCGATCACCGAACTTTGTTTTGGTCACCAAATCGTCAATTTTAGTCCGATTTTGCTCATTTTTTGTGGGCAAGCTCCACTTGAGCCATAGTTGGGGATAGAATAAAAAAATCGGGCACAGCGAACCATTTTGGACACGTTTTTACCAATTTTCAAAAAAGTATCCGCGCTCGATGAGGCTTAACTTTTTCGATCACCGAACATGGTTTTGGTCACCAAATCGTCAATTTTAGTCCGATTTTGCTCATTTTTTGTGGGCAAGCTCCACTTGAGCCATAGTCGGGGATAGAATAAAAAAATCGGGCACAGCGAACCATTTTGGACACGTTTTTACCAATTTTCAAAAAAGTATCCGCGCTCGATGAGGCTTAACTTTTTCGATCACCGAACTTTGTTTTGGTCACCAAATCGTCAATTTTAGTCCGATTTTGCTCATTTTTTGTGGGCAAGCTCCACTTGAGCCATAGTTGGGGATAGAATAAAAAAATCGGGCACAGCGAACCATTTTGGACACGTTTTTACCAATTTTCAAAAAAGTATCCGCGCTCGATGAGGCTTAACTTTTTCGATCACCGAACTTTGTTTTGGTCACCAAATCGTCAATTTTAGTCCGATTTTGCTCATTTTTTGTGGGCAAGCTCCACTTGAGCCATAGTTGGGGATAGAAAAAAAAAATCGGGCACAGCGAACCATTTTGGACACGTTTTTACCAATTTTCAAAAAAGTATCCGCGCTCGATGAGGCTTAACTTTTTCGATCACCGAACTTGGTTTTGGTCACCAAATCGTCAATTTTAGTCCGATTTTGCTCATTTTTTGTGGGCAAGCTCCACTTGAGCCATGGTTGGGGATAAAATAAAAAAATCGGGCACAGCGAACCATTTTGGACACGTTTTTACCGATTTTCAAAAAAGTATCCGCGCTCGATGAGGCTTAACTTTTTCGATCACCGAGGCTTTTGGAGGCTCTAAAATGTGTAGATATCAAATATTATTATTCTGTGAGGCTTTAATACTCAAAAGAAAAAGCCTACAACACCTGGTGTTCCCAAGCGGTCACCCATCCAAGTACTAACCAGGCCCAATGTTGCTTAACTTCGGTGATCGGACGAGAACCGGTGCATTCAACATGGTATGGTCGTAGGCATTTGCGTAAGTGGGAGCGAATTTATATACAACAGCATTGTATTGTAGTCTTATATTCATATATAGGATTACTTTAACTGGCCGCCTTGCGGTTTGCAAAATAGTCACTTAATACATGCAAATTTAGCCACTGTTGTGTTATAATTTATGCAATTCGTAGCCATACAGTGTATCATGACCAACGCACAAACTTTTTGCTTCCAACCATCCACAATACAGTGGAACGGCCCCAAAACAAAGGAGAGATGAATTGGGTCCCAGGAACCTGCTCAACCGGACATTGAACCGGAAGCATGACTTCAGTGGGTTTAGGCCGGTACTTGGGAAAATCATAGCTGAATTGCTTTTAGCCTAATTGTTGTGATAAACTTATTAAATAGGTAAGTATCAACTCTATTTGATAAGTTTTATTTGAATGCACTCTGCGTTAGCGGAGTGCAGCCTAAAGAATGGAACTAAGCGATTTGCACTAACTTAAAAGTTAGTTTAATAAAGGGAAACTTTGCAATTAGTATTGATGTTTCCGAGAGCGTTCCAAATATCAAATACACAGTAAGCACAAGCGGGGGAACAATTAGAATGGCCTATACAAGTATGTGGGGTGTGTTTGGAGCAATGGTTATCGCTGAAATTGTCATTTACAAAAAGTATCCGCGCTCGATGAGGCTTAACTTTTTCGATCACCGAACTTTGTTTTGGTCACTAAATCGTCAATTTTAGTCCGATTTTGCTCATTTTTTGTGGGCAAGCTCCACTTGAGCCATAGTTGGGGATAGAATAAAAAAATCGGGCACAGCGAACCATTTTGGACACGTTTTTACCAATTTTCAAAAAAGTATCCGCGCTCGATGAGGCTTAACTTTTTCGATCACCGAACATGGTTTTGGTCACCAAATCGTCAATTTTAGTCCGATTTTGCTCATTTTTTGTGGGCAAGCTCCACTTGAGCCATAGTCGGGGATAGAATAAAAAAATCGGGCACAGCGAACCATTTTGGACACGTTTTTACCAATTTTCAAAAAAGTATCCGCGCTCGATGAGGCTTAACTTTTTCGATCACCGAACTTTGTTTTGGTCACCAAATCGTCAATTTTAGTCCGATTTTGCTCATTTTTTGTGGGCAAGCTCCACTTGAGCCATAGTTGGGGATAGAATAAAAAAATCGGGCACAGCGAACCATTTTGGACACGTTTTTACCAATTTTCAAAAAAGTATCCGCGCTCGATGAGGCTTAACTTTTTCGATCACCGAACTTTGTTTTGGTCACCAAATCGTCAATTTTAGTCCGATTTTGCTCATTTTTTGTGGGCAAGCTCCACTTGAGCCATAGTTGGGGATAGAAAAAAAAAATCGGGCACAGCGAACCATTTTGGACACGTTTTTACCAATTTTCAAAAAAGTATCCGCGCTCGATGAGGCTTAACTTTTTCGATCACCGAACATGGTTTTGGTCACCAAATCGTCAATTTTAGTCCGATTTTGCTCATTTTTTGTGGGCAAGCTCCACTTGAGCCATAGTCGGGGATAGAATAAAAAAATCGGGCACAGCGAACCATTTTGGACACGTTTTTACCAATTTTCAAAAAAGTATCCGCGCTCGATGAGGCTTAACTTTTTCGATCACCGAACTTTGTTTTGGTCACCAAATCGTCAATTTTAGTCCGATTTTGCTCATTTTTTGTGGGCAAGCTCCACTTGAGCCATAGTTGGGGATAGAATAAAAAAATCGTGCACAGCGAACCATTTTGGACACGTTTTTACCAATTTTCAAAAAAGTATCCGCGCTCGATGAGGCTTAACTTTTTCGATCACCGAACTTTGTTTTGGTCACCAAATCGTCAATTTTAGTCCGATTTTGCTCATTTTTTGTGGGCAAGCTCCACTTGAGCCATAGTTGGGGATAGAAAAAAAAAATCGGGCACAGCGAACCATTTTGGACACGTTTTTACCAATTTTCAAAAAAGTATCCGCGCTCGATGAGGCTTAACTTTTTCGATCACCGAACTTGGTTTTGGTCACCAAATCGTCAATTTTAGTCCGATTTTGCTCATTTTTTGTGGGCAAGCTCCACTTGAGCCATGGTTGGGGATAAAATAAAAAAATCGGGCACAGCGAACCATTTTGGACACGTTTTTACCGATTTTCAAAAAAGTATCCGCGCTCGATGAGGCTTAACTTTTTCGATCACCGAGGCTTTTGGAGGCTCTAAAATGTGTAGATATCAAATATTATTATTCTGTGAGGCTTTAATACTCAAAAGAAAAAGCCTACAACACCTGGTGTTCCCAAGCGGTCACCCATCCAAGTACTAACCAGGCCCAATGTTGCTTAACTTCGGTGATCGGACGA
Organism: Convolutriloba macropyga; assembly: GCF_964194025.1. Lineage (NCBI taxonomy): Eukaryota > Metazoa > Xenacoelomorpha > Acoela > Convolutidae > Convolutriloba > Convolutriloba macropyga. The sequence continues at coordinate 62,170,866 of NC_134476.1, read as the reverse complement.
GAACCGGTGCATTCAACATGGTATGGTCGTAGGCATTTGCGTAAGTGGGAGCGAATTTATATACAACAGCATTGTATTGTAGTCTTATATTCATATATAGGATTACTTTAACTGGCCGCCTTGCGGTTTGCAAAATAGTCACTTAATACATGCAAATTTAGCCACTGTTGTGTTATAATTTATGCAATTCGTAGCCATACAGTGTATCATGACCAACGCACAAACTTTTTGCTTCCAACCATCCACAATACAGTGGAACGGCCCCAAAACAAAGGAGAGATGAATTGGGTCCCAGGAACCTGCTCAACCGGACATTGAACCGGAAGCATGACTTCAGTGGGTTTAGGCCGGTACTTGGGAAAATCATAGCTGAATTGCTTTTAGCCTAATTGTTGTGATAAACTTATTAAATAGGTAAGTATCAACTCTATTTGATAAGTTTTATTTGAATGCACTCTGCGTTAGCGGAGTGCAGCCTAAAGAATGGAACTAAGCGACTTGCACTAACTTAAAAGTTAGTTTAATAAAGGGAAACTTTGCAATTAGTATTGATGTTTCCGAGAGCGTTCCAAATATCAAATACACAGTAAGCACAAGCGGGGGAACAATTAGAATGGCCTATACAAGTATGTGGGGTGTGTTTGGAGCAATGGTTATCGCTGAAATTGTCATTTACAAAAAGTATCCGCGCTCGATGAGGCTTAACTTTGTCGATCACCGAACTTTGTTTTGGTCACCAAATCGTCAATTTTAGTCCGATTTTGCTCATTTTTTGTGGGCAAGCTCCACTTGAGCCATAGTTGGGGATAGAATAAAAAAATCGGGCACAGCGAACCATTTTGGACACGTTTTTACCAATTTTCAAAAAAGTATCCGCGCTCGATGAGGCTTAACTTTTTCGATCACCGAACTTGGTTTTGGTCACCAAATCGTCAATTTTAGTCCGATTTTGCTCATTTTTTGTGGGCAAGCTCCACTTGAGCCATGGTTGGGGATAAAATAAAAAAATCGGGCACAGCGAACCATTTTGGACACGTTTTTACCGATTTTCAAAAAAGTATCCGCGCTCGATGAGGCTTAACTTTTTCGATCACCGAGGCTTTTGGAGGCTCTAAAATGTGTAGATATCAAATATTATTATTCTGTGAGGCTTTAATACTCAAAAGAAAAAGCCTACAACACCTGGTGTTCCCAAGCGGTCACCCATCCAAGTACTAACCAGGCCCAATGTTGCTTAACTTCGGTGATCGGACGAGAACCGGTGCATTCAACATGGTATGGTCGTAGGCATTTGCGTAAGTGGGAGCGAATTTATATACAACAGCATTGTATTGTAGTCTTATATTCATATATAGGATTACTTTAACTGGCCGCCTTGCGGTTTGCAAAATAGTCACTTAATACATGCAAATTTAGCCACTGTTGTGTTATAATTTATGCAATTCGTAGCCATACAGTGTATCATGACCAACGCACAAACTTTTTGCTTCCAACCATCCACAATACAGTGGAACGGCCCCAAAACAAAGGAGAGATGAATTGGGTCCCAGGAACCTGCTCAACCGGACATTGAACCGGAAGCATGACTTCAGTGGGTTTAGGGCGGTACTTGGGAAAATCATAGCTGAATTGCTTTTAGCCTAATTGTTGTGATAAACTTATTAAATAGGTAAGTATCAACTCTATTTGATAAGTTTTATTTGAATGCACTCTGCGTTAGCGGAGTGCAGCCTAAAGAATGGAACTAAGCGATTTGCACTAACTTAAAAGTTAGTTTAATAAAGGGAAACTTTGCAATTAGTATTGATGTTTCCGAGAGCGTTCCAAATATCAAATACACAGTAAGCACAAGCGGGGGAACAATTAGAATGGCCTATACAAGTATGTGGGGTGTGTTTGGAGCAATGGTTATCGCTGAAATTGTCATTTACAAAAAGTATCCGCGCTCGATGAGGCTTAACTTTGTCGATCACCGAACTTTGTTTTGGTCACCAAATCGTCAATTTTAGTCCGATTTTGCTCATTTTTTGTGGGCAAGCTCCACTTGAGCCATAGTTGGGGATAGAATAAAAAAATCGGGCACAGCGAACCATTTTGGACACGTTTTTACCAATTTTCAAAAAAGTATCCGCGCTCGATGAGGCTTAACTTTTTCGATCACCGAACTTGGTTTTGGTCACCAAATCGTCAATTTTAGTCCGATTTTGCTCATTTTTTGTGGGCAAGCTCCACTTGAGCCATGGTTGGGGATAAAATAAAAAAATCGGGCACAGCGAACCATTTTGGACACGTTTTTACCGATTTTCAAAAAAGTATCCGCGCTCGATGAGGCTTAACTTTTTCGATCACCGAGGCTTTTGGAGGCTCTAAAATGTGTAGATATCAAATATTATTATTCTGTGAGGCTTTAATACTCAAAAGAAAAAGCCTACAACACCTGGTGTTCCCAAGCGGTCACCCATCCAAGTACTAACCAGGCCCAATGTTGCTTAACTTCGGTGATCGGACGAGAACCAGTGCATTCAACATGGTATGGTCGTAGGCATTTGCGTAAGTGGGAGCGAATTTATATACAACAGCATTGTATTGTAGTCTTATATTCATATATAGGATTACTTTAACTGGCCGCCTTGCGGTTTGCAAAATAGTCACTTAATACATGCAAATTTAGCCACTGTTGTGTTATAATTTATGCAATTCGTAGCCATACAGTGTATCATGACCAACGCACAAACTTTTTGCTTCCAACCATCCACAATACAGTGGAACGGCCCCAAAACAAAGGAGAGATGAATTGGGTCCCAGGAACCTGCTCAACCGGACATTGAACCGGAAGCATGACTTCAGTGGGTTTAGGGCGGTACTTGGGAAAATCATAGCTGAATTGCTTTTAGCCTAATTGTTGTGATAAACTTATTAAATAGGTAAGTATCAACTCTATTTGATAAGTTTTATTTGAATGCACTCTGCGTTAGCGGAGTGCAGCCTAAAGAATGGAACTAAGCGATTTGCACTAACTTAAAAGTTAGTTTAATAAAGGGAAACTTTGCAATTAGTATTGATGTTTCCGAGAGCGTTCCAAATATCAAATACACAGTAAGCACAAGCGGGGGAACAATTAGAATGGCCTATACAAGTATGTGGGGTGTGTTTGGAGCAATGGTTATCGCTGAAATTGTCATTTACAAAAAGTATCCGCGCTCGATGAGGCTTAACTTTGTCGATCACCGAACTTTGTTTTGGTCACCAAATCGTCAATTTTAGTCCGATTTTGCTCATTTTTTGTGGGCAAGCTCCACTTGAGCCATAGTTGGGGATAGAATAAAAAAATCGGGCACAGCGAACCATTTTGGACACGTTTTTACCAATTTTCAAAAAAGTATCCGCGCTCGATGAGGCTTAACTTTTTCGATCACCGAACTTGGTTTTGGTCACCAAATCGTCAATTTTAGTCCGATTTTGCTCATTTTTTGTGGGCAAGCTCCACTTGAGCCATGGTTGGGGATAAAATAAAAAAATCGGGCACAGCGAACCATTTTGGACACGTTTTTACCGATTTTCAAAAAAGTATCCGCGCTCGATGAGGCTTAACTTTTTCGATCACCGAGGCTTTTGGAGGCTCTAAAATGTGTAGATATCAAATATTATTATTCTGTGAGGCTTTAATACTCAAAAGAAAAAGCCTACAACACCTGGTGTTCCCAAGCGGTCACCCATCCAAGTACTAACCAGGCCCAATGTTGCTTAACTTCGGTGATCGGACGAGAACCAGTGCATTCAACATGGTATGGTCGTAGGCATTTGCGTAAGTGGGAGCGAATTTATATACAACAGCATTGTATTGTAGTCTTATATTCATATATAGGATTACTTTAACTGGCCGCCTTGCGGTTTGCAAAATAGTCACTTAATACATGCAAATTTAGCCACTGTTGTGTTATAATTTATGCAATTCGTAGCCATACAGTGTATCATGACCAACGCACAAACTTTTTGCTTCCAACCATCCACAATACAGTGGAACGGCCCCAAAACAAAGGAGAGATGAATTGGGTCCCAGGAACCTGCTCAACCGGACATTGAACCGGAAGCATGACTTCAGTGGGTTTAGGGCGGTACTTGGGAAAATCATAGCTGAATTGCTTTTAGCCTAATTGTTGTGATAAACTTATTAAATAGGTAAGTATCAACTCTATTTGATAAGTTTTATTTGAATGCACTCTGCGTTAGCGGAGTGCAGCCTAAAGAATGGAACTAAGCGATTTGCACTAACTTAAAAGTTAGTTTAATAAAGGGAAACTTTGCAATTAGTATTGATGTTTCCGAGAGCGTTCCAAATATCAAATACACAGTAAGCACAAGCGGGGGAACAATTAGAATGGCCTATACAAGTATGTGGGGTGTGTTTGGAGCAATGGTTATCGCTGAAATTGTCATTTACAAAAAGTATCCGCGCTCGATGAGGCTTAACTTTGTCGATCACCGAACTTTGTTTTGGTCACCAAATCGTCAATTTTAGTCCGATTTTGCTCATTTTTTGTGGGCAAGCTCCACTTGAGCCATAGTTGGGGATAGAATAAAAAAATCGGGCACAGCGAACCATTTTGGACACGTTTTTACCAATTTTCAAAAAAGTATCCGCGCTCGATGAGGCTTAACTTTTTCGATCACCGAACTTGGTTTTGGTCACCAAATCGTCAATTTTAGTCCGATTTTGCTCATTTTTTGTGGGCAAGCTCCACTTGAGCCATGGTTGGGGATAAAATAAAAAAATCGGGCACAGCGAACCATTTTGGACACGTTTTTACCGATTTTCAAAAAAGTATCCGCGCTCGATGAGGCTTAACTTTTTCGATCACCGAGGCTTTTGGAGGCTCTAAAATGTGTAGATATCAAATATTATTATTCTGTGAGGCTTTAATACTCAAAAGAAAAAGCCTACAACACCTGGTGTTCCCAAGCGGTCACCCATCCAAGTACTAACCAGGCCCAATGTTGCTTAACTTCGGTGATCGGACGAGAACCGGTGCATTCAACATGGTATGGTCGTAGGCATTTGCGTAAGTGGGAGCGAATTTATATACAACAGCATTGTATTGTAGTCTTATATTCATATATAGGATTACTTTAACTGGCCGCCTTGCGGTTTGCAAAATAGTCACTTAATACATGCAAATTTAGCCACTGTTGTGTTATAATTTATGCAATTCGTAGCCATACAGTGTATCATGACCAACGCACAAACTTTTTGCTTCCAACCATCCACAATACAGTGGAACGGCCCCAAAACAAAGGAGAGATGAATTGGGTCCCAGGAACCTGCTCAACCGGACATTGAACCGGAAGCATGACTTCAGTGGGTTTAGGGCGGTACTTGGGAAAATCATAGCTGAATTGCTTTTAGCCTAATTGTTGTGATAAACTTATTAAATAGGTAAGTATCAACTCTATTTGATAAGTTTTATTTGAATGCACTCTGCGTTAGCGGAGTGCAGCCTAAAGAATGGAACTAAGCGATTTGCACTAACTTAAAAGTTAGTTTAATAAAGGGAAACTTTGCAATTAGTATTGATGTTTCCGAGAGCGTTCCAAATATCAAATACACAGTAAGCACAAGCGGGGGAACAATTAGAATGGCCTATACAAGTATGTGGGGTGTGTTTGGAGCAATGGTTATCGCTGAAATTGTCATTTACAAAAAGTATCCGCGCTCGATGAGGCTTAACTTTGTCGATCACCGAACTTTGTTTTGGTCACCAAATCGTCAATTTTAGTCCGATTTTGCTCATTTTTTGTGGGCAAGCTCCACTTGAGCCATAGTTGGGGATAGAATAAAAAAATCGGGCACAGCGAACCATTTTGGACACGTTTTTACCAATTTTCAAAAAAGTATCCGCGCTCGATGAGGCTTAACTTTTTCGATCACCGAACTTGGTTTTGGTCACCAAATCGTCAATTTTAGTCCGATTTTGCTCATTTTTTGTGGGCAAGCTCCACTTGAGCCATGGTTGGGGATAAAATAAAAAAATCGGGCACAGCGAACCATTTTGGACACGTTTTTACCGATTTTCAAAAAAGTATCCGCGCTCGATGAGGCTTAACTTTTTCGATCACCGAGGCTTTTGGAGGCTCTAAAATGTGTAGATATCAAATATTATTATTCTGTGAGGCTTTAATACTCAAAAGAAAAAGCCTACAACACCTGGTGTTCCCAAGCGGTCACCCATCCAAGTACTAACCAGGCCCAATGTTGCTTAACTTCGGTGATCGGACGAGAACCGGTGCATTCAACATGGTATGGTCGTAGGCATTTGCGTAAGTGGGAGCGAATTTATATACAACAGCATTGTATTGTAGTCTTATATTCATATATAGGATTACTTTAACTGGCCGCCTTGCGGTTTGCAAAATAGTCACTTAATACATGCAAATTTAGCCACTGTTGTGTTATAATTTATGCAATTCGTAGCCATACAGTGTATCATGACCAACGCACAAACTTTTTGCTTCCAACCATCCACAATACAGTGGAACGGCCCCAAAACAAAGGAGAGATGAATTGGGTCCCAGGAACCTGCTCAACCGGACATTGAACCGGAAGCATGACTTCAGTGGGTTTAGGGCGGTACTTGGGAAAATCATAGCTGAATTGCTTTTAGCCTAATTGTTGTGATAAACTTATTAAATAGGTAAGTATCAACTCTATTTGATAAGTTTTATTTGAATGTACTCTGCGTTAGCGGAGTGCAGCCTAAAGAATGGAACTAAGCGATTTGCACTAACTTAAAAGTTAGTTTAATAAAGGGAAACTTTGCAATTAGTATTGATGTTTCCGAGAGCGTTCCAAATATCAAATACACAGTAAGCACAAGCGGGGGAACAATTAGAATGGCCTATACAAGTATGTGGGGTGTGTTTGGAGCAATGGTTATCGCTGAAATTGTCATTTACAAAAAGTATCCGCGCTCGATGAGGCTTAACTTTTTCGATCACCGAACTTTGTTTTGGTCACCAAATCGTCAATTTTAGTCCGATTTTGCTCATTTTTTGTGGGCAAGCTCCACTTGAGCCATAGTTGGGGATAGAATAAAAAAATCGGGCACAGCGAACCATTTTGGACACGTTTTCACCAATTTTCAAAAAAGTATCCGCGCTCGATGAGGCTTAACTTTTTCGATCACCGAACATGGTTTTGGTCACCAAATCGTCAATTTTAGTCCGATTTTGCTCATTTTTTGTGGGCAAGCTCCACTTGAGCCATAGTTGGGGATAGAATAAAAAAATCGGGCACAGCGAACCATTTTGGACACGTTTTTACCAATTTTCAAAAAAGTATCCGCGCTCGATGAGGCTTAACTTTTTCGATCACCGAACTTGGTTTTGGTCACCAAATCGTCAATTTTAGTCCGATTTTGCTCATTTTTTGTGGGCAAGCTCCACTTGAGCCATAGTTGGGGATAGAATAAAAAAATCGGGCACAGCGAACCATTTTGGACACGTTTTTACCAATTTTCAAAAAAGTATCCGCGCTCGATGAGGCTTAACTTTTTCGATCACCGAACATGGTTTTGGTCACCAAATCGTCAATTTTAGTCCGATTTTGCTCATTTTTCGTGGGCAAGCTCCACTTGAGCCATAGTTGGGGATAGAATAAAAAAATCGGGCACAGCGAACCATTTTGGACACGTTTTTACCAATTTTCAAAAAAGTATCCGCGCTCGATGAGGCTTAACTTTTTCGATCACCGAACTTGGTTTTGGTCACCAAATCGTCAATTTTAGTCCGATTTTGCTCATTTTTTGTGGGCAAGCTCCACTTGAGCCATGGTTGGGGATAAAATAAAAAAATCGGGCACAGCGAACCATTTTGGACACGTTTTTACCGATTTTCAAAAAAGTATCCGCGCTCGATGAGGCTTAACTTTTTCGATCACCGAGGCTTTTGGAGGCTCTAAAATGTGTAGATATCAAATATTATTATTCTGTGAGGCTTTAATACTCAAAAGAAAAAGCCTACAACACCTGGTGTTCCCAAGCGGTCACCCATCCAAGTACTAACCAGGCCCAATGTTGCTTAACTTCGGTGATCGGACGAGAACCGGTGCATTCAACATGGTATGGTCGTAGGCATTTGCGTAAGTGGGAGCGAATTTATATACAACAGCATTGTATTGTAGTCTTATATTCATATATAGGATCTTTAACTGGCCGCCTTGCGGTTTGCAAAATAGTCACTTAATACATGCAAATTTAGCCACTGTTGTGTTATAATTTATGCAATTCGTAGCCATACAGTGTATCATGACCAACGCACAAACTTTTTGCTTCCAACCATCCACAATACAGTGGAACGGCCCCAAAACAAAGGAGAGATGAATTGGGTCCCAGGAACCTGCTCAACCGGACATTGAACCGGAAGCATGACTTCAGTGGGTTTAGGGCGGTACTTGGGAAAATCATAGCTGAATTGCTTTTAGCCTAATTGTTGTGATAAACTTATTAAATAGGTAAGTATCAACTCTATTTGATAAGTTTTATTTGAATGCACTCTGCGTTAGCGGAGTGCAGCCTAAAGAATGGAACTAAGCGATTTGCACTAACTTAAAAGTTAGTTTAATAAAGGGAAACTTTGCAATTAGTATTGATGTTTCCGAGAGCGTTCCAAATATCAAATACACAGTAAGCACAAGCGGGGGAACAATTAGAATGGCCTATACAAGTATGTGGGGTGTGTTTGGAGCAATGGTTATCGCTGAAATTGTCATTTACAAAAAGTATCCGCGCTCGATGAGGCTTAACTTTTTCGATCACCGAACTTTGTTTTGGTCACCAAATCGTCAATTTTAGTCCGATTTTGCTCATTTTTTGTGGGCAAGCTCCACTTGAGCCATAGTTGGGGATAGAATAAAAAAATCGGGCACAGCGAACCATTTTGGACACGTTTTTACCAATTTTCAAAAAAGTATCCGCGCTCGATGAGGCTTAACTTTTTCGATCACCGAACATGGTTTTGGTCACCAAATCGTCAATTTTAGTCCGATTTTGCTCATTTTTTGTGGGCAAGCTCCACTTGAGCCATAGTTGGGGATAGAATAAAAAAATCGGGCACAGCGAACCATTTTGGACACGTTTTTACCAATTTTCAAAAAAGTATCCGCGCTCGATGAGGCTTAACTTTTTCGATCACCGAACTTGGTTTTGGTCACCAAATCGTCAATTTTAGTCCGATTTTGCTCATTTTTTGTGGGCAAGCTCCACTTGAGCCATAGTTGGGGATAGAATAAAAAAATCGGGCACAGCGAACCATTTTGGACACGTTTTTACCAATTTTCAAAAAAGTATCCGCGCTCGATGAGGCTTAACTTTTTCGATCACCGAACATGGTTTTGGTCACCAAATCGTCAATTTTAGTCCGATTTTGCTCATTTTTTGTGGGCAAGCTCCACTTGAGCCATAGTTGGGGATAGAATAAAAAAATCGGGCACAGCGAACCATTTTGGACACGTTTTTACCAATTTTCAAAAAAGTATCCGCGCTCGATGAGGCTTAACTTTTTCGATCACCGAACTTGGTTTTGGTCACCAAATCGTCAATTTTAGTCCGATTTTGCTCATTTTTTGTGGGCAAGCTCCACTTGAGCCATAGTTGGGGATAGAATAAAAAAATCGGGCACAGCGAACCATTTTGGACACGTTTTTACCAATTTTCAAAAAAGTATCCGCGCTCGATGAGGCTTAACTTTTTCGATCACCGAACATGGTTTTGGTCACCAAATCGTCAATTTTAGTCCGATTTTGCTCATTTTTTGTGGGCAAGCTCCACTTGAGCCATAGTTGGGGATAGAATAAAAAAATCGGGCACAGCGAACCATTTTGGACACGTTTTTACCAATTTTCAAAAAAGTATCCGCGCTCGATGAGGCTTAACTTTTTCGATCACCGAACTTGGTTTTGGTCACCAAATCGTCAATTTTAGTCCGATTTTGCTCATTTTTTGTGGGCAAGCTCCACTTGAGCCATGGTTGGGGATAAAATAAAAAAATCGGGCACAGCGAACCATTTTGGACACGTTTTTACCGATTTTCAAAAAAGTATCCGCGCTCGATGAGGCTTAACTTTTTCGATCACCGAGGCTTTTGGAGGCTCTAAAATGTGTAGATATCAAATATTATTATTCTGTGAGGCTTTAATACTCAAAAGAAAAAGCCTACAACACCTGGTGTTCCCAAGCGGTCACCCATCCAAGTACTAACCAGGCCCAATGTTGCTTAACTTCGGTGATCGGACGAGAACCGGTGCATTCAACATGGTATGGTCGTAGGCATTTGCGTAAGTGGGAGCGAATTTATATACAACAGCATTGTATTGTAGTCTTATATTCATATATAGGATCTTTAACTGGCCGCCTTGCGGTTTGCAAAATAGTCACTTAATACATGCAAATTTAGCCACTGTTGTGTTATAATTTATGCAATTCGTAGCCATACAGTGTATCATGACCAACGCACAAACTTTTTGCTTCCAACCATCCACAATACAGTGGAACGGCCCCAAAACAAAGGAGAGATGAATTGGGTCCCAGGAACCTGCTCAACCGGACATTGAACCGGAAGCATGACTTCAGTGGGTTTAGGGCGGTACTTGGGAAAATCATAGCTGAATTGCTTTTAGCCTAATTGTTGTGATAAACTTATTAAATAGGTAAGTATCAACTCTATTTGATAAGTTTTATTTGAATGCACTCTGCGTTAGCGGAGTGCAGCCTAAAGAATGGAACTAAGCGATTTGCACTAACTTAAAAGTTAGTTTAATAAAGGGAAACTTTGCAATTAGTATTGATGTTTCCGAGAGCGTTCCAAATATCAAATACACAGTAAGCACAAGCGGGGGAACAATTAGAATGGCCTATACAAGTATGTGGGGTGTGTTTGGAGCAATGGTTATCGCTGAAATTGTCATTTACAAAAAGTATCCGCGCTCGATGAGGCTTAACTTTTTCGATCACCGAACTTTGTTTTGGTCACCAAATCGTCAATTTTAGTCCGATTTTGCTCATTTTTTGTGGGCAAGCTCCACTTGAGCCATAGTTGGGGATAGAATAAAAAAATCGGGCACAGCGAACCATTTTGGACACGTTTTTACCAATTTTCAAAAAAGTATCCGCGCTCGATGAGGCTTAACTTTTTCGATCACCGAACCTGGTTTTGGTCACCAAATCGTCAATTTTAGTCCGATTTTGCTCATTTTTTGTGGGCAAGCTCCACTTGAGCCATGGTTGGGGATAAAATAAAAAAATCGGGCACAGCGAACCATTTTGGACACGTTTTTACCGATTTTCAAAAAAGTATCCGCGCTCGATGAGGCTTAACTTTTTCGATCACCGAGGCTTTTGGAGGCTCTAAAATGTGTAGATATCAAATATTATTATTCTGTGAGGCTTTAATACTCAAAAGAAAAAGCCTACAACACCTGGTGTTCCCAAGCGGTCACCCATCCAAGTACTAACCAGGCCCAATGTTGCTTAACTTCGGTGATCGGACGAGAACCGGTGCATTCAACATGGTATGGTCGTAGGCATTTGCGTAAGTGGGAGCGAATTTATATACAACAGCATTGTATTGTAGTCTTATATTCATATATAGGATTACTTTAACTGGCCGCCTTGCGGTTTGCAAAATAGTCACTTAATACATGCAAATTTAGCCACTGTTGTGTTATAATTTATGCAATTCGTAGCCATACAGTGTATCATGACCAACGCACAAACTTTTTGCTTCCAACCATCCACAATACAGTGGAACGGCCCCAAAACAAAGGAGAGATGAATTGGGTCCCAGGAACCTGCTCAACCGGACATTGAACCGGAAGCATGACTTCAGTGGGTTTAGGGCGGTACTTGGGAAAATCATAGCTGAATTGCTTTTAGCCTAATTGTTGTGATAAACTTATTAAATAGGTAAGTATCAACTCTATTTGATAAGTTTTATTTGAATGCACTCTGCGTTAGCGGAGTGCAGCCTAAAGAATGGAACTAAGCGATTTGCACTAACTTAAAAGTTAGTTTAATAAAGGGAAACTTTGCAATTAGTATTGATGTTTCCGAGAGCGTTCCAAATATCAAATACACAGTAAGCACAAGCGGGGGAACAATTAGAATGGCCTATACAAGTATGTGGGGTGTGTTTGGAGCAATGGTTATCGCTGAAATTGTCATTTACAAAAAGTATCCGCGCTCGATGAGGCTTAACTTTGTCGATCACCGAACTTTGTTTTGGTCACCAAATCGTCAATTTTAGTCCGATTTTGCTCATTTTTTGTGGGCAAGCTCCACTTGAGCCATAGTTGGGGATAGAATAAAAAAATCGGGCACAGCGAACCATTTTGGACACGTTTTTACCAATTTTCAAAAAAGTATCCGCGCTCGATGAGGCTTAACTTTTTCGATCACCGAACATGGTTTTGGTCACCAAATCGTCAATTTTAGTCCGATTTTGCTCATTTTTTGTGGGCAAGCTCCACTTGAGCCATAGTTGGGGATAGAATAAAAAAATCGGGCACAGCGAACCATTTTGGACACGTTTTTACCAATTTTCAAAAAAGTATCCGCGCTCGATGAGGCTTAACTTTTTCGATCACCGAACTTGGTTTTGGTCACCAAATCGTCAATTTTAGTCCGATTTTGCTCATTTTTTGTGGGCAAGCTCCACTTGAGCCATGGTTGGGGATAAAATAAAAAAATCGGGCACAGCGAACCATTTTGGACACGTTTTTACCGATTTTCAAAAAAGTATCCGCGCTCGATGAGGCTTAACTTTTTCGATCACCGAGGCTTTTGGAGGCTCTAAAATGTGTAGATATCAAATATTATTATTCTGTGAGGCTTTAATACTCAAAAGAAAAAGCCTACAACACCTGGTGTTCCCAAGCGGTCACCCATCCAAGTACTAACCAGGCCCAATGTTGCTTAACTTCGGTGATCGGACGAGAACCGGTGCATTCAACATGGTATGGTCGTAGGCATTTGCGTAAGTGGGAGCGAATTTATATACAACAGCATTGTATTGTAGTCTTATATTCATATATAGGATTACTTTAACTGGCCGCCTTGCGGTTTGCAAAATAGTCACTTAATACATGCAAATTTAGCCACTGTTGTGTTATAATTTATGCAATTCGTAGCCATACAGTGTATCATGACCAACGCACAAACTTTTTGCTTCCAACCATCCACAATACAGTGGAACGGCCCCAAAACAAAGGAGAGATGAATTGGGTCCCAGGAACCTGCTCAACCGGACATTGAACCGGAAGCATGACTTCAGTGGGTTTAGGGCGGTACTTGGGAAAATCATAGCTGAATTGCTTTTAGCCTAATTGTTGTGATAAACTTATTAAATAGGTAAGTATCAACTCTATTTGATAAGTTTTATTTGAATGCACTCTGCGTTAGCGGAGTGCAGCCTAAAGAATGGAACTAAGCGATTTGCACTAACTTAAAAGTTAGTTTAATAAAGGGAAACTTTGCAATTAGTATTGATGTTTCCGAGAGCGTTCCAAATATCAAATACACAGTAAGCACAAGCGGGGGAACAATTAGAATGGCCTATACAAGTATGTGGGGTGTGTTTGGAGCAATGGTTATCGCTGAAATTGTCATTTACAAAAAGTATCCGCGCTCGATGAGGCTTAACTTTTTCGATCACCGAACTTTGTTTTGGTCACCAAATCGTCAATTTTAGTCCGATTTTGCTCATTTTTTGTGGGCAAGCTCCACTTGAGCCATAGTTGGGGATAGAATAAAAAAATCGGGCACAGCGAACCATTTTGGACACGTTTTTACCAATTTTCAAAAAAGTATCCGCGCTCGATGAGGCTTAACTTTTTCGATCACCGAACATGGTTTTGGTCACCAAATCGTCAATTTTAGTCCGATTTTGCTCATTTTTTGTGGGCAAGCTCCACTTGAGCCATAGTTGGGGATAGAAAAAAAAAATCGGGCACAGCGAACCATTTTGGACACGTTTTTACCGATTTTCAAAAAAGTATCCGCGCTCGATGAGGCTTAACTTTTTCGATCACCGAGGCTTTTGGAGGCTCTAAAATGTGTAGATATCAAATATTATTATTCTGTGAGGCTTTAATACTCAAAAGAAAAAGCCTACAACACCTGGTGTTCCCAAGCGGTCACCCATCCAAGTACTAACCAGGCCCAATGTTGCTTAACTTCGGTGATCGGACGAGAACCGGTGCATTCAACATGGTATGGTCGTAGGCATTTGCGTAAGTGGGAGCGAATTTATATACAACAGCATTGTATTGTAGTCTTATATTCATATATAGGATTACTTTAACTGGCCGCCTTGCGGTTTGCAAAATAGTCACTTAATACATGCAAATTTAGCCACTGTTGTGTTATAATTTATGCAATTCGTAGCCATACAGTGTATCATGACCAACGCACAAACTTTTTGCTTCCAACCATCCACAATACAGTGGAACGGCCCCAAAACAAAGGAGAGATGAATTGGGTCCCAGGAACCTGCTCAACCGGACATTGAACCGGAAGCATGACTTCAGTGGGTTTAGGCCGGTACTTGGGAAAATCATAGCTGAATTGCTTTTAGCCTAATTGTTGTGATAAACTTATTAAATAGGTAAGTATCAACTCTATTTGATAAGTTTTATTTGAATGCACTCTGCGTTAGCGGAGTGCAGCCTAAAGAATGGAACTAAGCGATTTGCACTAACGTAAAAGTTAGTTTAATAAAGGGAAACTTTGCAATTAGTATTGATGTTTCCGAGAGCGTTCCAAATATCAAATACACAGTAAGCACAAGCGGGGGAACAATTAGAATGGCCTATACAAGTATGTGGGGTGTGTTTGGAGCAATGGTTATCGCTGAAATTGTCATTTACAAAAAGTATCCGCGCTCGATGAGGCTTAACTTTTTCGATCACCGAACTTTGTTTTGGTCACCAAATCGTCAATTTTAGTCCGATTTTGCTCATTTTTTGTGGGCAAGCTCCACTTGAGCCATAGTTGGGGATAGAATAAAAAAATCGGGCACAGCGAACCATTTTGGACACGTTTTTACCAATTTTCAAAAAAGTATCCGCGCTCGATGAGGCTTAACTTTTTCGATCACCGAACATGGTTTTGGTCACCAAATCGTCAATTTTAGTCCGATTTTGCTCATTTTTTGTGGGCAAGCTCCACTTGAGCCATAGTTGGGGATAGAAAAAAAAAATCGGGCACAGCGAACCATTTTGGACACGTTTTTACCGATTTTCAAAAAAGTATCCGCGCTCGATGAGGCTTAACTTTTTCGATCACCGAGGCTTTTGGAGGCTCTAAAATGTGTAGATATCAAATATTATTATTCTGTGAGGCTTTAATACTCAAAAGAAAAAGCCTACAACACCTGGTGTTCCCAAGCGGTCACCCATCCAAGTACTAACCAGGCCCAATGTTGCTTAACTTCGGTGATCGGACGAGAACCGGTGCATTCAACATGGTATGGTCGTAGGCATTTGCGTAAGTGGGAGCGAATTTATATACAACAGCATTGTATTGTAGTCTTATATTCATATATAGGATTACTTTAACTGGCCGCCTTGCGGTTTGCAAAATAGTCACTTAATACATGCAAATTTAGCCACTGTTGTGTTATAATTTATGCAATTCGTAGCCATACAGTGTATCATGACCAACGCACAAACTTTTTGCTTCCAACCATCCACAATACAGTGGAACGGCCCCAAAACAAAGGAGAGATGAATTGGGTCCCAGGAACCTGCTCAACCGGACATTGAACCGGAAGCATGACTTCAGTGGGTTTAGGCCGGTACTTGGGAAAATCATAGCTGAATTGCTTTTAGCCTAATTGTTGTGATAAACTTATTAAATAGGTAAGTATCAACTCTATTTGATAAGTTTTATTTGAATGCACTCTGCGTTAGCGGAGTGCAGCCTAAAGAATGGAACTAAGCGATTTGCACTAACGTAAAAGTTAGTTTAATAAAGGGAAACTTTGCAATTAGTATTGATGTTTCCGAGAGCGTTCCAAATATCAAATACACAGTAAGCACAAGCGGGGGAACAATTAGAATGGCCTATACAAGTATGTGGGGTGTGTTTGGAGCAATGGTTATCGCTGAAATTGTCATTTACAAAAAGTATCCGCGCTCGATGAGGCTTAACTTTTTCGATCACCGAACTTTGTTTTGGTCACCAAATCGTCAATTTTAGTCCGATTTTGCTCATTTTTTGTGGGCAAGCTCCACTTGAGCCATAGTTGGGGATAGAATAAAAAAATCGGGCACAGCGAACCATTTTGGACACGTTTTTACCAATTTTCAAAAAAGTATCCGCGCTCGATGAGGCTTAACTTTTTCGATCACCGAACATGGTTTTGGTCACCAAATCGTCAATTTTAGTCCGATTTTGCTCATTTTTTGTGGGCAAGCTCCACTTGAGCCATAGTTGGGGATAGAAAAAAAAAATCGGGCACAGCGAACCATTTTGGACACGTTTTTACCGATTTTCAAAAAAGTATCCGCGCTCGATGAGGCTTAACTTTTTCGATCACCGAGGCTTTTGGAGGCTCTAAAATGTGTAGATATCAAATATTATTATTCTGTGAGGCTTTAATACTCAAAAGAAAAAGCCTACAACACCTGGTGTTCCCAAGCGGTCACCCATCCAAGTACTAACCAGGCCCAATGTTGCTTAACTTCGGTGATCGGACGAGAACCGGTGCATTCAACATGGTATGGTCGTAGGCATTTGCGTAAGTGGGAGCGAATTTATATACAACAGCATTGTATTGTAGTCTTATATTCATATATAGGATTACTTTAACTGGCCGCCTTGCGGTTTGCAAAATAGTCACTTAATACATGCAAATTTAGCCACTGTTGTGTTATAATTTATGCAATTCGTAGCCATACAGTGTATCATGACCAACGCACAAACTTTTTGCTTCCAACCATCCACAATACAGTGGAACGGCCCCAAAACAAAGGAGAGATGAATTGGGTCCCAGGAACCTGCTCAACCGGACATTGAACCGGAAGCATGACTTCAGTGGGTTTAGGGCGGTACTTGGGAAAATCATAGCTGAATTGCTTTTAGCCTAATTGTTGTGATAAACTTATTAAATAGGTAAGTATCAACTCTATTTGATAAGTTTTATTTGAATGCACTCTGCGTTAGCGGAGTGCAGCCTAAAGAATGGAACTAAGCGATTTGCACTAACTTAAAAGTTAGTTTAATAAAGGGAAACTTTGCAATTAGTATTGATGTTTCCGAGAGCGTTCCAAATATCAAATACACAGTAAGCACAAGCGGGGGAACAATTAGAATGGCCTATACAAGTATGTGGGGTGTGTTTGGAGCAATGGTTATCGCTGAAATTGTCATTTACAAAAAGTATCCGCGCTCGATGAGGCTTAACTTTGTCGATCACCGAACTTTGTTTTGGTCACCAAATCGTCAATTTTAGTCCGATTTTGCTCATTTTTTGTGGGCAAGCTCCACTTGAGCCATAGTTGGGGATAGAATAAAAAAATCGGGCACAGCGAACCATTTTGGACACGTTTTTACCAATTTTCAAAAAAGTATCCGCGCTCGATGAGGCTTAACTTTTTCGATCACCGAACTTGGTTTTGGTCACCAAATCGTCAATTTTAGTCCGATTTTGCTCATTTTTTGTGGGCAAGCTCCACTTGAGCCATGGTTGGGGATAAAATAAAAAAATCGGGCACAGCGAACCATTTTGGACACGTTTTTACCGATTTTCAAAAAAGTATCCGCGCTCGATGAGGCTTAACTTTTTCGATCACCGAGGCTTTTGGAGGCTCTAAAATGTGTAGATATCAAATATTATTATTCTGTGAGGCTTTAATACTCAAAAGAAAAAGCCTACAACACCTGGTGTTCCCAAGCGGTCACCCATCCAAGTACTAACCAGGCCCAATGTTGCTTAACTTCGGTGATCGGACGAGAACCGGTGCATTCAACATGGTATGGTCGTAGGCATTTGCGTAAGTGGGAGCGAATTTATATACAACAGCATTGTATTGTAGTCTTATATTCATATATAGGATTACTTTAACTGGCCGCCTTGCGGTTTGCAAAATAGTCACTTAATACATGCAAATTTAGCCACTGTTGTGTTATAATTTATGCAATTCGTAGCCATACAGTGTATCATGACCAACGCACAAACTTTTTGCTTCCAACCATCCACAATACAGTGGAACGGCCCCAAAACAAAGGAGAGATGAATTGGGTCCCAGGAACCTGCTCAACCGGACATTGAACCGGAAGCATGACTTCAGTGGGTTTAGGGCGGTACTTGGGAAAATCATAGCTGAATTGCTTTTAGCCTAATTGTTGTGATAAACTTATTAAATAGGTAAGTATCAACTCTATTTGATAAGTTTTATTTGAATGCACTCTGCGTTAGCGGAGTGCAGCCTAAAGAATGGAACTAAGCGATTTGCACTAACGTAAAAGTTAGTTTAATAAAGGGAAACTTTGCAATTAGTATTGATGTTTCCGAGAGCGTTCCAAATATCAAATACACAGTAAGCACAAGCGGGGGAACAATTAGAATGGCCTATACAAGTATGTGGGGTGTGTTTGGAGCAATGGTTATCGCTGAAATTGTCATTTACAAAAAGTATCCGCGCTCGATGAGGCTTAACTTTGTCGATCACCGAACTTTGTTTTGGTCACCAAATCGTCAATTTTAGTCCGATTTTGCTCATTTTTTGTGGGCAAGCTCCACTTGAGCCATAGTTGGGGATAGAATAAAAAAATCGGGCACAGCGAACCATTTTGGACACGTTTTTACCAATTTTCAAAAAAGTATCCGCGCTCGATGAGGCTTAACTTTTTCGATCACCGAACTTGGTTTTGGTCACCAAATCGTCAATTTTAGTCCGATTTTGCTCATTTTTTGTGGGCAAGCTCCACTTGAGCCATGGTTGGGGATAAAATAAAAAAATCGGGCACAGCGAACCATTTTGGACACGTTTTTACCGATTTTCAAAAAAGTATCCGCGCTCGATGAGGCTTAACTTTTTCGATCACCGAGGCTTTTGGAGGCTCTAAAATGTGTAGATATCAAATATTATTATTCTGTGAGGCTTTAATACTCAAAAGAAAAAGCCTACAACACCTGGTGTTCCCAAGCGGTCACCCATCCAAGTACTAACCAGGCCCAATGTTGCTTAACTTCGGTGATCGGACGAGAACCGGTGCATTCAACATGGTATGGTCGTAGGCATTTGCGTAAGTGGGAGCGAATTTATATACAACAGCATTGTATTGTAGTCTTATATTCATATATAGGATTACTTTAACTGGCCGCCTTGCGGTTTGCAAAATAGTCACTTAATACATGCAAATTTAGCCACTGTTGTGTTATAATTTATGCAATTCGTAGCCATACAGTGTATCATGACCAACGCACAAACTTTTTGCTTCCAACCATCCACAATACAGTGGAACGGCCCCAAAACAAAGGAGAGATGAATTGGGTCCCAGGAACCTGCTCAACCGGACATTGAACCGGAAGCATGACTTCAGTGGGTTTAGGGCGGTACTTGGGAAAATCATAGCTGAATTGCTTTTAGCCTAATTGTTGTGATAAACTTATTAAATAGGTAAGTATCAACTCTATTTGATAAGTTTTATTTGAATGCACTCTGCGTTAGCGGAGTGCAGCCTAAAGAATGGAACTAAGCGATTTGCACTAACTTAAAAGTTAGTTTAATAAAGGGAAACTTTGCAATTAGTATTGATGTTTCCGAGAGCGTTCCAAATATCAAATACACAGTAAGCACAAGCGGGGGAACAATTAGAATGGCCTATACAAGTATGTGGGGTGTGTTTGGAGCAATGGTTATCGCTGAAATTGTCATTTACAAAAAGTATCCGCGCTCGATGAGGCTTAACTTTGTCGATCACCGAACTTTGTTTTGGTCACCAAATCGTCAATTTTAGTCCGATTTTGCTCATTTTTTGTGGGCAAGCTCCACTTGAGCCATAGTTGGGGATAGAATAAAAAAATCGGGCACAGCGAACCATTTTGGACACGTTTTTACCAATTTTCAAAAAAGTATCCGCGCTCGATGAGGCTTAACTTTTTCGATCACCGAACTTGGTTTTGGTCACCAAATCGTCAATTTTAGTCCGATTTTGCTCATTTTTTGTGGGCAAGCTCCACTTGAGCCATGGTTGGGGATAAAATAAAAAAATCGGGCACAGCGAACCATTTTGGACACGTTTTTACCGATTTTCAAAAAAGTATCCGCGCTCGATGAGGCTTAACTTTTTCGATCACCGAGGCTTTTGGAGGCTCTAAAATGTGTAGATATCAAATATTATTATTCTGTGAGGCTTTAATACTCAAAAGAAAAAGCCTACAACACCTGGTGTTCCCAAGCGGTCACCCATCCAAGTACTAACCAGGCCCAATGTTGCTTAACTTCGGTGATCGGACGAGAACCGGTGCATTCAACATGGTATGGTCGTAGGCATTTGCGTAAGTGGGAGCGAATTTATATACAACAGCATTGTATTGTAGTCTTATATTCATATATAGGATTACTTTAACTGGCCGCCTTGCGGTTTGCAAAATAGTCACTTAATACATGCAAATTTAGCCACTGTTGTGTTATAATTTATGCAATTCGTAGCCATACAGTGTATCATGACCAACGCACAAACTTTTTGCTTCCAACCATCCACAATACAGTGGAACGGCCCCAAAACAAAGGAGAGATGAATTGGGTCCCAGGAACCTGCTCAACCGGACATTGAACCGGAAGCATGACTTCAGTGGGTTTAGGGCGGTACTTGGGAAAATCATAGCTGAATTGCTTTTAGCCTAATTGTTGTGATAAACTTATTAAATAGGTAAGTATCAACTCTATTTGATAAGTTTTATTTGAATGCACTCTGCGTTAGCGGAGTGCAGCCTAAAGAATGGAACTAAGCGATTTGCACTAACGTAAAAGTTAGTTTAATAAAGGGAAACTTTGCAATTAGTATTGATGTTTCCGAGAGCGTTCCAAATATCAAATACACAGTAAGCACAAGCGGGGGAACAATTAGAATGGCCTATACAAGTATGTGGGGTGTGTTTGGAGCAATGGTTATCGCTGAAATTGTCATTTACAAAAAGTATCCGCGCTCGATGAGGCTTAACTTTGTCGATCACCGAACTTTGTTTTGGTCACCAAATCGTCAATTTTAGTCCGATTTTGCTCATTTTTTGTGGGCAAGCTCCACTTGAGCCATAGTTGGGGATAGAATAAAAAAATCGGGCACAGCGAACCATTTTGGACACGTTTTTACCAATTTTCAAAAAAGTATCCGCGCTCGATGAGGCTTAACTTTTTCGATCACCGAACTTGGTTTTGGTCACCAAATCGTCAATTTTAGTCCGATTTTGCTCATTTTTTGTGGGCAAGCTCCACTTGAGCCATGGTTGGGGATAAAATAAAAAAATCGGGCACAGCGAACCATTTTGGACACGTTTTTACCGATTTTCAAAAAAGTATCCGCGCTCGATGAGGCTTAACTTTTTCGATCACCGAGGCTTTTGGAGGCTCTAAAATGTGTAGATATCAAATATTATTATTCTGTGAGGCTTTAATACTCAAAAGAAAAAGCCTACAACACCTGGTGTTCCCAAGCGGTCACCCATCCAAGTACTAACCAGGCCCAATGTTGCTTAACTTCGGTGATCGGACGAGAACCGGTGCATTCAACATGGTATGGTCGTAGGCATTTGCGTAAGTGGGAGCGAATTTATATACAACAGCATTGTATTGTAGTCTTATATTCATATATAGGATTACTTTAACTGGCCGCCTTGCGGTTTGCAAAATAGTCACTTAATACATGCAAATTTAGCCACTGTTGTGTTATAATTTATGCAATTCGTAGCCATACAGTGTATCATGACCAACGCACAAACTTTTTGCTTCCAACCATCCACAATACAGTGGAACGGCCCCAAAACAAAGGAGAGATGAATTGGGTCCCAGGAACCTGCTCAACCGGACATTGAACCGGAAGCATGACTTCAGTGGGTTTAGGGCGGTACTTGGGAAAATCATAGCTGAATTGCTTTTAGCCTAATTGTTGTGATAAACTTATTAAATAGGTAAGTATCAACTCTATTTGATAAGTTTTATTTGAATGCACTCTGCGTTAGCGGAGTGCAGCCTAAAGAATGGAACTAAGCGATTTGCACTAACTTAAAAGTTAGTTTAATAAAGGGAAACTTTGCAATTAGTATTGATGTTTCCGAGAGCGTTCCAAATATCAAATACACAGTAAGCACAAGCGGGGGAACAATTAGAATGGCCTATACAAGTATGTGGGGTGTGTTTGGAGCAATGGTTATCGCTGAAATTGTCATTTACAAAAAGTATCCGCGCTCGATGAGGCTTAACTTTGTCGATCACCGAACTTTGTTTTGGTCACCAAATCGTCAATTTTAGTCCGATTTTGCTCATTTTTTGTGGGCAAGCTCCACTTGAGCCATAGTTGGGGATAGAATAAAAAAATCGGGCACAGCGAACCATTTTGGACACGTTTTTACCAATTTTCAAAAAAGTATCCGCGCTCGATGAGGCTTAACTTTTTCGATCACCGAACTTGGTTTTGGTCACCAAATCGTCAATTTTAGTCCGATTTTGCTCATTTTTTGTGGGCAAGCTCCACTTGAGCCATGGTTGGGGATAAAATAAAAAAATCGGGCACAGCGAACCATTTTGGACACGTTTTTACCGATTTTCAAAAAAGTATCCGCGCTCGATGAGGCTTAACTTTTTCGATCACCGAGGCTTTTGGAGGCTCTAAAATGTGTAGATATCAAATATTATTATTCTGTGAGGCTTTAATACTCAAAAGAAAAAGCCTACAACACCTGGTGTTCCCAAGCGGTCACCCATCCAAGTACTAACCAGGCCCAATGTTGCTTAACTTCGGTGATCGGACGAGAACCGGTGCATTCAACATGGTATGGTCGTAGGCATTTGCGTAAGTGGGAGCGAATTTATATACAACAGCATTGTATTGTAGTCTTATATTCATATATAGGATTACTTTAACTGGCCGCCTTGCGGTTTGCAAAATAGTCACTTAATACATGCAAATTTAGCCACTGTTGTGTTATAATTTATGCAATTCGTAGCCATACAGTGTATCATGACCAACGCACAAACTTTTTGCTTCCAACCATCCACAATACAGTGGAACGGCCCCAAAACAAAGGAGAGATGAATTGGGTCCCAGGAACCTGCTCAACCGGACATTGAACCGGAAGCATGACTTCAGTGGGTTTAGGGCGGTACTTGGGAAAATCATAGCTGAATTGCTTTTAGCCTAATTGTTGTGATAAACTTATTAAATAGGTAAGTATCAACTCTATTTGATAAGTTTTATTTGAATGCACTCTGCGTTAGCGGAGTGCAGCCTAAAGAATGGAACTAAGCGATTTGCACTAACTTAAAAGTTAGTTTAATAAAGGGAAACTTTGCAATTAGTATTGATGTTTCCGAGAGCGTTCCAAATATCAAATACACAGTAAGCACAAGCGGGGGAACAATTAGAATGGCCTATACAAGTATGTGGGGTGTGTTTGGAGCAATGGTTATCGCTGAAATTGTCATTTACAAAAAGTATCCGCGCTCGATGAGGCTTAACTTTGTCGATCACCGAACTTTGTTTTGGTCACCAAATCGTCAATTTTAGTCCGATTTTGCTCATTTTTTGTGGGCAAGCTCCACTTGAGCCATAGTTGGGGATAGAATAAAAAAATCGGGCACAGCGAACCATTTTGGACACGTTTTTACCAATTTTCAAAAAAGTATCCGCGCTCGATGAGGCTTAACTTTTTCGATCACCGAACTTGGTTTTGGTCACCAAATCGTCAATTTTAGTCCGATTTTGCTCATTTTTTGTGGGCAAGCTCCACTTGAGCCATGGTTGGGGATAAAATAAAAAAATCGGGCACAGCGAACCATTTTGGACACGTTTTTACCGATTTTCAAAAAAGTATCCGCGCTCGATGAGGCTTAACTTTTTCGATCACCGAGGCTTTTGGAGGCTCTAAAATGTGTAGATATCAAATATTATTATTCTGTGAGGCTTTAATACTCAAAAGAAAAAGCCTACAACACCTGGTGTTCCCAAGCGGTCACCCATCCAAGTACTAACCAGGCCCAATGTTGCTTAACTTCGGTGATCGGACGAGAACCGGTGCATTCAACATGGTATGGTCGTAGGCATTTGCGTAAGTGGGAGCGAATTTATATACAACAGCATTGTATTGTAGTCTTATATTCATATATAGGATTACTTTAACTGGCCGCCTTGCGGTTTGCAAAATAGTCACTTAATACATGCAAATTTAGCCACTGTTGTGTTATAATTTATGCAATTCGTAGCCATACAGTGTATCATGACCAACGCACAAACTTTTTGCTTCCAACCATCCACAATACAGTGGAACGGCCCCAAAACAAAGGAGAGATGAATTGGGTCCCAGGAACCTGCTCAACCGGACATTGAACCGGAAGCATGACTTCAGTGGGTTTAGGGCGGTACTTGGGAAAATCATAGCTGAATTGCTTTTAGCCTAATTGTTGTGATAAACTTATTAAATAGGTAAGTATCAACTCTATTTGATAAGTTTTATTTGAATGCACTCTGCGTTAGCGGAGTGCAGCCTAAAGAATGGAACTAAGCGATTTGCACTAACTTAAAAGTTAGTTTAATAAAGGGAAACTTTGCAATTAGTATTGATGTTTCCGAGAGCGTTCCAAATATCAAATACACAGTAAGCACAAGCGGGGGAACAATTAGAATGGCCTATACAAGTATGTGGGGTGTGTTTGGAGCAATGGTTATCGCTGAAATTATCATTTACAAAAAGTATCCGCGCTCGATGAGGCTTAACTTTGTCGATCACCGAACTTTGTTTTGGTCACCAAATCGTCAATTTTAGTCCGATTTTGCTCATTTTTTGTGGGCAAGCTCCACTTGAGCCATAGTTGGGGATAGAATAAAAAAATCGGGCACAGCGAACCATTTTGGACACGTTTTTACCAATTTTCAAAAAAGTATCCGCGCTCGATGAGGCTTAACTTTTTCGATCACCGAACTTGGTTTTGGTCACCAAATCGTCAATTTTAGTCCGATTTTGCTCATTTTTTGTGGGCAAGCTCCACTTGAGCCATGGTTGGGGATAAAATAAAAAAATCGGGCACAGCGAACCATTTTGGACACGTTTTTACCGATTTTCAAAAAAGTATCCGCGCTCGATGAGGCTTAACTTTTTCGATCACCGAGGCTTTTGGAGGCTCTAAAATGTGTAGATATCAAATATTATTATTCTGTGAGGCTTTAATACTCAAAAGAAAAAGCCTACAACACCTGGTGTTCCCAAGCGGTCACCCATCCAAGTACTAACCAGGCCCAATGTTGCTTAACTTCGGTGATCGGACGAGAACCGGTGCATTCAACATGGTATGGTCGTAGGCATTTGCGTAAGTGGGAGCGAATTTATATACAACAGCATTGTATTGTAGTCTTATATTCATATATAGGATTACTTTAACTGGCCGCCTTGCGGTTTGCAAAATAGTCACTTAATACATGCAAATTTAGCCACTGTTGTGTTATAATTTATGCAATTCGTAGCCATACAGTGTATCATGACCAACGCACAAACTTTTTGCTTCCAACCATCCACAATACAGTGGAACGGCCCCAAAACAAAGGAGAGATGAATTGGGTCCCAGGAACCTGCTCAACCGGACATTGAACCGGAAGCATGACTTCAGTGGGTTTAGGGCGGTACTTGGGAAAATCATAGCTGAATTGCTTTTAGCCTAATTGTTGTGATAAACTTATTAAATAGGTAAGTATCAACTCTATTTGATAAGTTTTATTTGAATGCACTCTGCGTTAGCGGAGTGCAGCCTAAAGAATGGAACTAAGCGATTTGCACTAACTTAAAAGTTAGTTTAATAAAGGGAAACTTTGCAATTAGTATTGATGTTTCCGAGAGCGTTCCAAATATCAAATACACAGTAAGCACAAGCGGGGGAACAATTAGAATGGCCTATACAAGTATGTGGGGTGTGTTTGGAGCAATGGTTATCGCTGAAATTGTCATTTACAAAAAGTATCCGCGCTCGATGAGGCTTAACTTTGTCGATCACCGAACTTTGTTTTGGTCACCAAATCGTCAATTTTAGTCCGATTTTGCTCATTTTTTGTGGGCAAGCTCCACTTGAGCCATAGTTGGGGATAGAATAAAAAAATCGGGCACAGCGAACCATTTTGGACACGTTTTTACCAATTTTCAAAAAAGTATCCGCGCTCGATGAGGCTTAACTTTTTCGATCACCGAACTTGGTTTTGGTCACCAAATCGTCAATTTTAGTCCGATTTTGCTCATTTTTTGTGGGCAAGCTCCACTTGAGCCATGGTTGGGGATAAAATAAAAAAATCGGGCACAGCGAACCATTTTGGACACGTTTTTACCGATTTTCAAAAAAGTATCCGCGCTCGATGAGGCTTAACTTTTTCGATCACCGAGGCTTTTGGAGGCTCTAAAATGTGTAGATATCAAATATTATTATTCTGTGAGGCTTTAATACTCAAAAGAAAAAGCCTACAACACCTGGTGTTCCCAAGCGGTCACCCATCCAAGTACTAACCAGGCCCAATGTTGCTTAACTTCGGTGATCGGACGAGAACCGGTGCATTCAACATGGTATGGTCGTAGGCATTTGCGTAAGTGGGAGCGAATTTATATACAACAGCATTGTATTGTAGTCTTATATTCATATATAGGATTACTTTAACTGGCCGCCTTGCGGTTTGCAAAATAGTCACTTAATACATGCAAATTTAGCCACTGTTGTGTTATAATTTATGCAATTCGTAGCCATACAGTGTATCATGACCAACGCACAAACTTTTTGCTTCCAACCATCCACAATACAGTGGAACGGCCCCAAAACAAAGGAGAGATGAATTGGGTCCCAGGAACCTGCTCAACCGGACATTGAACCGGAAGCATGACTTCAGTGGGTTTAGGGCGGTACTTGGGAAAATCATAGCTGAATTGCTTTTAGCCTAATTGTTGTGATAAACTTATTAAATAGGTAAGTATCAACTCTATTTGATAAGTTTTATTTGAATGCACTCTGCGTTAGCGGAGTGCAGCCTAAAGAATGGAACTAAGCGATTTGCACTAACTTAAAAGTTAGTTTAATAAAGGGAAACTTTGCAATTAGTATTGATGTTTCCGAGAGCGTTCCAAATATCAAATACACAGTAAGCACAAGCGGGGGAACAATTAGAATGGCCTATACAAGTATGTGGGGTGTGTTTGGAGCAATGGTTATCGCTGAAATTGTCATTTACAAAAAGTATCCGCGCTCGATGAGGCTTAACTTTGTCGATCACCGAACTTTGTTTTGGTCACCAAATCGTCAATTTTAGTCCGATTTTGCTCATTTTTTGTGGGCAAGCTCCACTTGAGCCATAGTTGGGGATAGAATAAAAAAATCGGGCACAGCGAACCATTTTGGACACGTTTTTACCAATTTTCAAAAAAGTATCCGCGCTCGATGAGGCTTAACTTTTTCGATCACCGAACTTGGTTTTGGTCACCAAATCGTCAATTTTAGTCCGATTTTGCTCATTTTTTGTGGGCAAGCTCCACTTGAGCCATGGTTGGGGATAAAATAAAAAAATCGGGCACAGCGAACCATTTTGGACACGTTTTTACCGATTTTCAAAAAAGTATCCGCGCTCGATGAGGCTTAACTTTTTCGATCACCGAGGCTTTTGGAGGCTCTAAAATGTGTAGATATCAAATATTATTATTCTGTGAGGCTTTAATACTCAAAAGAAAAAGCCTACAACACCTGGTGTTCCCAAGCGGTCACCCATCCAAGTACTAACCAGGCCCAATGTTGCTTAACTTCGGTGATCGGACGAGAACCGGTGCATTCAACATGGTATGGTCGTAGGCATTTGCGTAAGTGGGAGCGAATTTATATACAACAGCATTGTATTGTAGTCTTATATTCATATATAGGATTACTTTAACTGGCCGCCTTGCGGTTTGCAAAATAGTCACTTAATACATGCAAATTTAGCCACTGTTGTGTTATAATTTATGCAATTCGTAGCCATACAGTGTATCATGACCAACGCACAAACTTTTTGCTTCCAACCATCCACAATACAGTGGAACGGCCCCAAAACAAAGGAGAGATGAATTGGGTCCCAGGAACCTGCTCAACCGGACATTGAACCGGAAGCATGACTTCAGTGGGTTTAGGGCGGTACTTGGGAAAATCATAGCTGAATTGCTTTTAGCCTAATTGTTGTGATAAACTTATTAAATAGGTAAGTATCAACTCTATTTGATAAGTTTTATTTGAATGCACTCTGCGTTAGCGGAGTGCAGCCTAAAGAATGGAACTAAGCGATTTGCACTAACTTAAAAGTTAGTTTAATAAAGGGAAACTTTGCAATTAGTATTGATGTTTCCGAGAGCGTTCCAAATATCAAATACACAGTAAGCACAAGCGGGGGAACAATTAGAATGGCCTATACAAGTATGTGGGGTGTGTTTGGAGCAATGGTTATCGCTGAAATTGTCATTTACAAAAAGTATCCGCGCTCGATGAGGCTTAACTTTGTCGATCACCGAACTTTGTTTTGGTCACCAAATCGTCAATTTTAGTCCGATTTTGCTCATTTTTTGTGGGCAAGCTCCACTTGAGCCATAGTTGGGGATAGAATAAAAAAATCGGGCACAGCGAACCATTTTGGACACGTTTTTACCAATTTTCAAAAAAGTATCCGCGCTCGATGAGGCTTAACTTTTTCGATCACCGAACTTGGTTTTGGTCACCAAATCGTCAATTTTAGTCCGATTTTGCTCATTTTTTGTGGGCAAGCTCCACTTGAGCCATGGTTGGGGATAAAATAAAAAAATCGGGCACAGCGAACCATTTTGGACACGTTTTTACCGATTTTCAAAAAAGTATCCGCGCTCGATGAGGCTTAACTTTTTCGATCACCGAGGCTTTTGGAGGCTCTAAAATGTGTAGATATCAAATATTATTATTCTGTGAGGCTTTAATACTCAAAAGAAAAAGCCTACAACACCTGGTGTTCCCAAGCGGTCACCCATCCAAGTACTAACCAGGCCCAATGTTGCTTAACTTCGGTGATCGGACGAGAACCGGTGCATTCAACATGGTATGGTCGTAGGCATTTGCGTAAGTGGGAGCGAATTTATATACAACAGCATTGTATTGTAGTCTTATATTCATATATAGGATTACTTTAACTGGCCGCCTTGCGGTTTGCAAAATAGTCACTTAATACATGCAAATTTAGCCACTGTTGTGTTATAATTTATGCAATTCGTAGCCATACAGTGTATCATGACCAACGCACAAACTTTTTGCTTCCAACCATCCACAATACAGTGGAACGGCCCCAAAACAAAGGAGAGATGAATTGGGTCCCAGGAACCTGCTCAACCGGACATTGAACCGGAAGCATGACTTCAGTGGGTTTAGGGCGGTACTTGGGAAAATCATAGCTGAATTGCTTTTAGCCTAATTGTTGTGATAAACTTATTAAATAGGTAAGTATCAACTCTATTTGATAAGTTTTATTTGAATGCACTCTGCGTTAGCGGAGTGCAGCCTAAAGAATGGAACTAAGCGATTTGCACTAACTTAAAAGTTAGTTTAATAAAGGGAAACTTTGCAATTAGTATTGATGTTTCCGAGAGCGTTCCAAATATCAAATACACAGTAAGCACAAGCGGGGGAACAATTAGAATGGCCTATACAAGTATGTGGGGTGTGTTTGGAGCAATGGTTATCGCTGAAATTGTCATTTACAAAAAGTATCCGCGCTCGATGAGGCTTAACTTTGTCGATCACCGAACTTTGTTTTGGTCACCAAATCGTCAATTTTAGTCCGATTTTGCTCATTTTTTGTGGGCAAGCTCCACTTGAGCCATAGTTGGGGATAGAATAAAAAAATCGGGCACAGCGAACCATTTTGGACACGTTTTTACCAATTTTCAAAAAAGTATCCGCGCTCGATGAGGCTTAACTTTTTCGATCACCGAACTTGGTTTTGGTCACCAAATCGTCAATTTTAGTCCGATTTTGCTCATTTTTTGTGGGCAAGCTCCACTTGAGCCATGGTTGGGGATAAAATAAAAAAATCGGGCACAGCGAACCATTTTGGACACGTTTTTACCGATTTTCAAAAAAGTATCCGCGCTCGATGAGGCTTAACTTTTTCGATCACCGAGGCTTTTGGAGGCTCTAAAATGTGTAGATATCAAATATTATTATTCTGTGAGGCTTTAATACTCAAAAGAAAAAGCCTACAACACCTGGTGTTCCCAAGCGGTCACCCATCCAAGTACTAACCAGGCCCAATGTTGCTTAACTTCGGTGATCGGACGAGAACCGGTGCATTCAACATGGTATGGTCGTAGGCATTTGCGTAAGTGGGAGCGAATTTATATACAACAGCATTGTATTGTAGTCTTATATTCATATATAGGATTACTTTAACTGGCCGCCTTGCGGTTTGCAAAATAGTCACTTAATACATGCAAATTTAGCCACTGTTGTGTTATAATTTATGCAATTCGTAGCCATACAGTGTATCATGACCAACGCACAAACTTTTTGCTTCCAACCATCCACAATACAGTGGAACGGCCCCAAAACAAAGGAGAGATGAATTGGGTCCCAGGAACCTGCTCAACCGGACATTGAACCGGAAGCATGACTTCAGTGGGTTTAGGGCGGTACTTGGGAAAATCATAGCTGAATTGCTTTTAGCCTAATTGTTGTGATAAACTTATTAAATAGGTAAGTATCAACTCTATTTGATAAGTTTTATTTGAATGTACTCTGCGTTAGCGGAGTGCAGCCTAAAGAATGGAACTAAGCGATTTGCACTAACTTAAAAGTTAGTTTAATAAAGGGAAACTTTGCAATTAGTATTGATGTTTCCGAGAGCGTTCCAAATATCAAATACACAGTAAGCACAAGCGGGGGAACAATTAGAATGGCCTATACAAGTATGTGGGGTGTGTTTGGAGCAATGGTTATCGCTGAAATTGTCATTTACAAAAAGTATCCGCGCTCGATGAGGCTTAACTTTTTCGATCACCGAACTTTGTTTTGGTCACCAAATCGTCAATTTTAGTCCGATTTTGCTCATTTTTTGTGGGCAAGCTCCACTTGAGCCATAGTTGGGGATAGAATAAAAAAATCGGGCACAGCGAACCATTTTGGACACGTTTTTACCAATTTTCAAAAAAGTATCCGCGCTCGATGAGGCTTAACTTTTTCGATCACCGAACATGGTTTTGGTCACCAAATCGTCAATTTTAGTCCGATTTTGCTCATTTTTTGTGGGCAAGCTCCACTTGAGCCATAGTTGGGGATAGAATAAAAAAATCGGGCACAGCGAACCATTTTGGACACGTTTTTACCAATTTTCAAAAAAGTATCCGCGCTCGATGAGGCTTAACTTTTTCGATCACCGAACTTGGTTTTGGTCACCAAATCGTCAATTTTAGTCCGATTTTGCTCATTTTTTGTGGGCAAGCTCCACTTGAGCCATGGTTGGGGATAAAATAAAAAAATCGGGCACAGCGAACCATTTTGGACACGTTTTTACCGATTTTCAAAAAAGTATCCGCGCTCGATGAGGCTTAACTTTTTCGATCACCGAGGCTTTTGGAGGCTCTAAAATGTGTAGATATCAAATATTATTATTCTGTGAGGCTTTAATACTCAAAAGAAAAAGCCTACAACACCTGGTGTTCCCAAGCGGTCACCCATCCAAGTACTAACCAGGCCCAATGTTGCTTAACTTCGGTGATCGGACGAGAACCGGTGCATTCAACATGGTATGGTCGTAGGCATTTGCGTAAGTGGGAGCGAATTTATATACAACAGCATTGTATTGTAGTCTTATATTCATATATAGGATCTTTAACTGGCCGCCTTGCGGTTTGCAAAATAGTCACTTAATACATGCAAATTTAGCCACTGTTGTGTTATAATTTATGCAATTCGTAGCCATACAGTGTATCATGACCAACGCACAAACTTTTTGCTTCCAACCATCCACAATACAGTGGAACGGCCCCAAAACAAAGGAGAGATGAATTGGGTCCCAGGAACCTGCTCAACCGGACATTGAACCGGAAGCATGACTTCAGTGGGTTTAGGGCGGTACTTGGGAAAATCATAGCTGAATTGCTTTTAGCCTAATTGTTGTGATAAACTTATTAAATAGGTAAGTATCAACTCTATTTGATAAGTTTTATTTGAATGCACTCTGCGTTAGCGGAGTGCAGCCTAAAGAATGGAACTAAGCGATTTGCACTAACTTAAAAGTTAGTTTAATAAAGGGAAACTTTGCAATTAGTATTGATGTTTCCGAGAGCGTTCCAAATATCAAATACACAGTAAGCACAAGCGGGGGAACAATTAGAATGGCCTATACAAGTATGTGGGGTGTGTTTGGAGCAATGGTTATCGCTGAAATTGTCATTTACAAAAAGTATCCGCGCTCGATGAGGCTTAACTTTTTCGATCACCGAACTTTGTTTTGGTCACCAAATCGTCAATTTTAGTCCGATTTTGCTCATTTTTTGTGGGCAAGCTCCACTTGAGCCATAGTTGGGGATAGAATAAAAAAATCGGGCACAGCGAACCATTTTGGACACGTTTTTACCAATTTTCAAAAAAGTATCCGCGCTCGATGAGGCTTAACTTTTTCGATCACCGAACATGGTTTTGGTCACCAAATCGTCAATTTTAGTCCGATTTTGCTCATTTTTTGTGGGCAAGCTCCACTTGAGCCATAGTTGGGGATAGAATAAAAAAATCGGGCACAGCGAACCATTTTGGACACGTTTTTACCAATTTTCAAAAAAGTATCCGCGCTCGATGAGGCTTAACTTTTTCGATCACCGAACTTGGTTTTGGTCACCAAATCGTCAATTTTAGTCCGATTTTGCTCATTTTTTGTGGGCAAGCTCCACTTGAGCCATGGTTGGGGATAAAATAAAAAAATCGGGCACAGCGAACCATTTTGGACACGTTTTTACCGATTTTCAAAAAAGTATCCGCGCTCGATGAGGCTTAACTTTTTCGATCACCGAGGCTTTTGGAGGCTCTAAAATGTGTAGATATCAAATATTATTATTCTGTGAGGCTTTAATACTCAAAAGAAAAAGCCTACAACACCTGGTGTTCCCAAGCGGTCACCCATCCAAGTACTAACCAGGCCCAATGTTGCTTAACTTCGGTGATCGGACGAGAACCGGTGCATTCAACATGGTATGGTCGTAGGCATTTGCGTAAGTGGGAGCGAATTTATATACAACAGCATTGTATTGTAGTCTTATATTCATATATAGGATCTTTAACTGGCCGCCTTGCGGTTTGCAAAATAGTCACTTAATACATGCAAATTTAGCCACTGTTGTGTTATAATTTATGCAATTCGTAGCCATACAGTGTATCATGACCAACGCACAAACTTTTTGCTTCCAACCATCCACAATACAGTGGAACGGCCCCAAAACAAAGGAGAGATGAATTGGGTCCCAGGAACCTGCTCAACCGGACATTGAACCGGAAGCATGACTTCAGTGGGTTTAGGGCGGTACTTGGGAAAATCATAGCTGAATTGCTTTTAGCCTAATTGTTGTGATAAACTTATTAAATAGGTAAGTATCAACTCTATTTGATAAGTTTTATTTGAATGCACTCTGCGTTAGCGGAGTGCAGCCTAAAGAATGGAACTAAGCGATTTGCACTAACTTAAAAGTTAGTTTAATAAAGGGAAACTTTGCAATTAGTATTGATGTTTCCGAGAGCGTTCCAAATATCAAATACACAGTAAGCACAAGCGGGGGAACAATTAGAATG
This sequence comes from Convolutriloba macropyga, assembly GCF_964194025.1. Lineage (NCBI taxonomy): Eukaryota > Metazoa > Xenacoelomorpha > Acoela > Convolutidae > Convolutriloba > Convolutriloba macropyga. The sequence continues at coordinate 62,136,815 of NC_134476.1, read as the reverse complement.
GCCTATACAAGTATGTGGGGTGTGTTTGGAGCAATGGTTATCGCTGAAATTGTCATTTACAAAAAGTATCCGCGCTCGATGAGGCTTAACTTTGTCGATCACCGAACTTTGTTTTGGTCACCAAATCGTCAATTTTAGTCCGATTTTGCTCATTTTTTGTGGGCAAGCTCCACTTGAGCCATAGTTGGGGATAGAATAAAAAAATCGGGCACAGCGAACCATTTTGGACACGTTTTTACCAATTTTCAAAAAAGTATCCGCGCTCGATGAGGCTTAACTTTTTCGATCACCGAACCTGGTTTTGGTCACCAAATCGTCAATTTTAGTCCGATTTTGCTCATTTTTTGTGGGCAAGCTCCACTTGAGCCATGGTTGGGGATAAAATAAAAAAATCGGGCACAGCGAACCATTTTGGACACGTTTTTACCGATTTTCAAAAAAGTATCCGCGCTCGATGAGGCTTAACTTTTTCGATCACCGAGGCTTTTGGAGGCTCTAAAATGTGTAGATATCAAATATTATTATTCTGTGAGGCTTTAATACTCAAAAGAAAAAGCCTACAACACCTGGTGTTCCCAAGCGGTCACCCATCCAAGTACTAACCAGGCCCAATGTTGCTTAACTTCGGTGATCGGACGAGAACCGGTGCATTCAACATGGTATGGTCGTAGGCATTTGCGTAAGTGGGAGCGAATTTATATACAACAGCATTGTATTGTAGTCTTATATTCATATATAGGATTACTTTAACTGGCCGCCTTGCGGTTTGCAAAATAGTCACTTAATACATGCAAATTTAGCCACTGTTGTGTTATAATTTATGCAATTCGTAGCCATACAGTGTATCATGACCAACGCACAAACTTTTTGCTTCCAACCATCCACAATACAGTGGAACGGCCCCAAAACAAAGGAGAGATGAATTGGGTCCCAGGAACCTGCTCAACCGGACATTGAACCGGAAGCATGACTTCAGTGGGTTTAGGGCGGTACTTGGGAAAATCATAGCTGAATTGCTTTTAGCCTAATTGTTGTGATAAACTTATTAAATAGGTAAGTATCAACTCTATTTGATAAGTTTTATTTGAATGCACTCTGCGTTAGCGGAGTGCAGCCTAAAGAATGGAACTAAGCGATTTGCACTAACTTAAAAGTTAGTTTAATAAAGGGAAACTTTGCAATTAGTATTGATGTTTCCGAGAGCGTTCCAAATATCAAATACACAGTAAGCACAAGCGGGGGAACAATTAGAATGGCCTATACAAGTATGTGGGGTGTGTTTGGAGCAATGGTTATCGCTGAAATTGTCATTTACAAAAAGTATCCGCGCTCGATGAGGCTTAACTTTGTCGATCACCGAACTTTGTTTTGGTCACCAAATCGTCAATTTTAGTCCGATTTTGCTCATTTTTTGTGGGCAAGCTCCACTTGAGCCATAGTTGGGGATAGAATAAAAAAATCGGGCACAGCGAACCATTTTGGACACGTTTTTACCAATTTTCAAAAAAGTATCCGCGCTCGATGAGGCTTAACTTTTTCGATCACCGAGGCTTTTGGAGGCTCTAAAATGTGTAGATAACAAATATTATTATTCTGTGAGGCTTTTATACTCAAAAGAAAAAGCCTACAACACCTGGTGTTCCCAAGCGGTCACCCATCCAAGTACTAACCAGGCCCAATGTTGCTTAACTTCGGTGATCGGACGAGAACCGGTGCATTCAACATGGTATGGTCGTAGGCATTTGCGTAAGTGGGAGCGAATTTATATACAACAGCATTGTATTGTAGTCTTATATTCATATATAGGATTACTTTAACTGGCCGCCTTGCGGTTTGCAAAATAGTCACTTAATACATGCAAATTTAGCCACTGTTGTGTTATAATTTATGCAATTCGTAGCCATACAGTGTATCATGACCAACGCACAAACTTTTTGCTTCCAACCATCCACAATACAGTGGAACGACCCCAAAACAAAGGAGAGATGAATTGGGTCCCAGGAACCTGCTCAACCGGACATTGAACCGGAAGCATGACTTCAGTGGGTTTAGGCCGGTACTTGGGAAAATCATAGCTGAATTGCTTTTAGCCTAATTGTTGTGATAAACTTATTAAATAGGTAAGTATCAACTCTATTTGATAAGTTTTATTTGAATGCACTCTGCGTTAGCGGAGTGCAGCCTAAAGAATGGAACTAAGCGATTTGCACTAACGTAAAAGTTAGTTTAATAAAGGGAAACTTTGCAATTAGTATTGATGTTTCCGAGAGCGTTCCAAATATCAAATACACAGTAAGCACAAGCGGGGGAACAATTAGAATGGCCTATACAAGTATGTGGGGTGTGTTTGGAGCAATGGTTATCGCTGAAATTGTCATTTACAAAAAGTATCCGCGCTCGATGAGGCTTAACTTTGTCGATCACCGAACTTTGTTTTGGTCACCAAATCGTCAATTTTAGTCCGATTTTGCTCATTTTTTGTGGGCAAGCTCCACTTGAGCCATAGTTGGGGATAGAATAAAAAAATCGGGCACAGCGAACCATTTTGGACACGTTTTCACCAATTTTCAAAAAAGTATCCGCGCTCGATGAGGCTTAACTTTTTCGATCACCGAACTTGGTTTTGGTCACCAAATCGTCAATTTTAGTCCGATTTTGCTCATTTTTTGTGGGCAAGCTCCACTTGAGCCATAGTTGGGGATAGAATAAAAAAACCGGGCACAGCGAACCATTTTGGACACGTTTTTACCAATTTTCAAAAAAGTATCCGCGCTCGATGAGGCTTAACTTTTTCGATCACCGAACTTGGTTTTGGTCACCAAATCGTCAATTTTAGTCCGATTTTGCTCATTTTTTGTGGGCAAGCTCCACTTGAGCCATAGTTGGGGATAGAATAAAAAAATCGGGCACAGCGAACCATTTTGGACACGTTTTTACCAATTTTCAAAAAAGTATCCGCGCTCGATGAGGCTTAACTTTTTCGATCACCGAACCTGGTTTTGGTCACCAAATCGTCAATTTTAGTCCGATTTTGCTCATTTTTTGTGGGCAAGCTCCACTTGAGCCATGGTTGGGGATAAAATAAAAAAATCGGGCACAGCGAACCATTTTGGACACGTTTTTACCGATTTTCAAAAAAGTATCCGCGCTCGATGAGGCTTAACTTTTTCGATCACCGAGGCTTTTGGAGGCTCTAAAATGTGTAGATATCAAATATTATTATTCTGTGAGGCTTTAATACTCAAAAGAAAAAGCCTACAACACCTGGTGTTCCCAAGCGGTCACCCATCCAAGTACTAACCAGGCCCAATGTTGCTTAACTTCGGTGATCGGACGAGAACCGGTGCATTCAACATGGTATGGTCGTAGGCATTTGCGTAAGTGGGAGCGAATTTATATACAACAGCATTGTATTGTAGTCTTATATTCATATATAGGATTACTTTAACTGGCCGCCTTGCGGTTTGCAAAATAGTCACTTAATACATGCAAATTTAGCCACTGTTGTGTTATAATTTATGCAATTCGTAGCCATACAGTGTATCATGACCAACGCACAAACTTTTTGCTTCCAACCATCCACAATACAGTGGAACGGCCCCAAAACAAAGGAGAGATGAATTGGGTCCCAGGAACCTGCTCAACCGGACATTGAACCGGAAGCATGACTTCAGTGGGTTTAGGGCGGTACTTGGGAAAATCATAGCTGAATTGCTTTTAGCCTAATTGTTGTGATAAACTTATTAAATAGGTAAGTATCAACTCTATTTGATAAGTTTTATTTGAATGCACTCTGCGTTAGCGGAGTGCAGCCTAAAGAATGGAACTAAGCGATTTGCACTAACTTAAAAGTTAGTTTAATAAAGGGAAACTTTGCAATTAGTATTGATGTTTCCGAGAGCGTTCCAAATATCAAATACACAGTAAGCACAAGCGGGGGAACAATTAGAATGGCCTATACAAGTATGTGGGGTGTGTTTGGAGCAATGGTTATCGCTGAAATTGTCATTTACAAAAAGTATCCGCGCTCGATGAGGCTTAACTTTGTCGATCACCGAACTTTGTTTTGGTCACCAAATCGTCAATTTTAGTCCGATTTTGCTCATTTTTTGTGGGCAAGCTCCACTTGAGCCATAGTTGGGGATAGAATAAAAAAATCGGGCACAGCGAACCATTTTGGACACGTTTTTACCAATTTTCAAAAAAGTATCCGCGCTCGATGAGGCTTAACTTTTTCGATCACCGAGGCTTTTGGAGGCTCTAAAATGTGTAGATAACAAATATTATTATTCTGTGAGGCTTTTATACTCAAAAGAAAAAGCCTACAACACCTGGTGTTCCCAAGCGGTCACCCATCCAAGTACTAACCAGGCCCAATGTTGCTTAACTTCGGTGATCGGACGAGAACCGGTGCATTCAACATGGTATGGTCGTAGGCATTTGCGTAAGTGGGAGCGAATTTATATACAACAGCATTGTATTGTAGTCTTATATTCATATATAGGATTACTTTAACTGGCCGCCTTGCGGTTTGCAAAATAGTCACTTAATACATGCAAATTTAGCCACTGTTGTGTTATAATTTATGCAATTCGTAGCCATACAGTGTATCATGACCAACGCACAAACTTTTTGCTTCCAACCATCCACAATACAGTGGAACGACCCCAAAACAAAGGAGAGATGAATTGGGTCCCAGGAACCTGCTCAACCGGACATTGAACCGGAAGCATGACTTCAGTGGGTTTAGGCCGGTACTTGGGAAAATCATAGCTGAATTGCTTTTAGCCTAATTGTTGTGATAAACTTATTAAATAGGTAAGTATCAACTCTATTTGATAAGTTTTATTTGAATGCACTCTGCGTTAGCGGAGTGCAGCCTAAAGAATGGAACTAAGCGATTTGCACTAACGTAAAAGTTAGTTTAATAAAGGGAAACTTTGCAATTAGTATTGATGTTTCCGAGAGCGTTCCAAATATCAAATACACAGTAAGCACAAGCGGGGGAACAATTAGAATGGCCTATACAAGTATGTGGGGTGTGTTTGGAGCAATGGTTATCGCTGAAATTGTCATTTACAAAAAGTATCCGCGCTCGATGAGGCTTAACTTTGTCGATCACCGAACTTTGTTTTGGTCACCAAATCGTCAATTTTAGTCCGATTTTGCTCATTTTTTGTGGGCAAGCTCCACTTGAGCCATAGTTGGGGATAGAATAAAAAAATCGGGCACAGCGAACCATTTTGGACACGTTTTCACCAATTTTCAAAAAAGTATCCGCGCTCGATGAGGCTTAACTTTTTCGATCACCGAACTTGGTTTTGGTCACCAAATCGTCAATTTTAGTCCGATTTTGCTCATTTTTTGTGGGCAAGCTCCACTTGAGCCATAGTTGGGGATAGAATAAAAAAACCGGGCACAGCGAACCATTTTGGACACGTTTTTACCAATTTTCAAAAAAGTATCCGCGCTCGATGAGGCTTAACTTTTTCGATCACCGAACTTGGTTTTGGTCACCAAATCGTCAATTTTAGTCCGATTTTGCTCATTTTTTGTGGGCAAGCTCCACTTGAGCCATAGTTGGGGATAGAATAAAAAAATCGGGCACAGCGAACCATTTTGGACACGTTTTTACCAATTTTCAAAAAAGTATCCGCGCTCGATGAGGCTTAACTTTTTCGATCACCGAACCTGGTTTTGGTCACCAAATCGTCAATTTTAGTCCGATTTTGCTCATTTTTTGTGGGCAAGCTCCACTTGAGCCATGGTTGGGGATAAAATAAAAAAATCGGGCACAGCGAACCATTTTGGACACGTTTTTACCGATTTTCAAAAAAGTATCCGCGCTCGATGAGGCTTAACTTTTTCGATCACCGAGGCTTTTGGAGGCTCTAAAATGTGTAGATATCAAATATTATTATTCTGTGAGGCTTTAATACTCAAAAGAAAAAGCCTACAACACCTGGTGTTCCCAAGCGGTCACCCATCCAAGTACTAACCAGGCCCAATGTTGCTTAACTTCGGTGATCGGACGAGAACCGGTGCATTCAACATGGTATGGTCGTAGGCATTTGCGTAAGTGGGAGCGAATTTATATACAACAGCATTGTATTGTAGTCTTATATTCATATATAGGATTACTTTAACTGGCCGCCTTGCGGTTTGCAAAATAGTCACTTAATACATGCAAATTTAGCCACTGTTGTGTTATAATTTATGCAATTCGTAGCCATACAGTGTATCATGACCAACGCACAAACTTTTTGCTTCCAACCATCCACAATACAGTGGAACGGCCCCAAAACAAAGGAGAGATGAATTGGGTCCCAGGAACCTGCTCAACCGGACATTGAACCGGAAGCATGACTTCAGTGGGTTTAGGGCGGTACTTGGGAAAATCATAGCTGAATTGCTTTTAGCCTAATTGTTGTGATAAACTTATTAAATAGGTAAGTATCAACTCTATTTGATAAGTTTTATTTGAATGCACTCTGCGTTAGCGGAGTGCAGCCTAAAGAATGGAACTAAGCGATTTGCACTAACTTAAAAGTTAGTTTAATAAAGGGAAACTTTGCAATTAGTATTGATGTTTCCGAGAGCGTTCCAAATATCAAATACACAGTAAGCACAAGCGGGGGAACAATTAGAATGGCCTATACAAGTATGTGGGGTGTGTTTGGAGCAATGGTTATCGCTGAAATTGTCATTTACAAAAAGTATCCGCGCTCGATGAGGCTTAACTTTGTCGATCACCGAACTTTGTTTTGGTCACCAAATCGTCAATTTTAGTCCGATTTTGCTCATTTTTTGTGGGCAAGCTCCACTTGAGCCATAGTTGGGGATAGAATAAAAAAATCGGGCACAGCGAACCATTTTGGACACGTTTTTACCAATTTTCAAAAAAGTATCCGCGCTCGATGAGGCTTAACTTTTTCGATCACCGAGGCTTTTGGAGGCTCTAAAATGTGTAGATAACAAATATTATTATTCTGTGAGGCTTTTATACTCAAAAGAAAAAGCCTACAACACCTGGTGTTCCCAAGCGGTCACCCATCCAAGTACTAACCAGGCCCAATGTTGCTTAACTTCGGTGATCGGACGAGAACCGGTGCATTCAACATGGTATGGTCGTAGGCATTTGCGTAAGTGGGAGCGAATTTATATACAACAGCATTGTATTGTAGTCTTATATTCATATATAGGATTACTTTAACTGGCCGCCTTGCGGTTTGCAAAATAGTCACTTAATACATGCAAATTTAGCCACTGTTGTGTTATAATTTATGCAATTCGTAGCCATACAGTGTATCATGACCAACGCACAAACTTTTTGCTTCCAACCATCCACAATACAGTGGAACGGCCCCAAAACAAAGGAGAGATGAATTGGGTCCCAGGAACCTGCTCAACCGGACATTGAACCGGAAGCATGACTTCAGTGGGTTTAGGCCGGTACTTGGGAAAATCATAGCTGAATTGCTTTTAGCCTAATTGTTGTGATAAACTTATTAAATAGGTAAGTATCAACTCTATTTGATAAGTTTTATTTGAATGCACTCTGCGTTAGCGGAGTGCAGCCTAAAGAATGGAACTAAGCGATTTGCACTAACGTAAAAGTTAGTTTAATAAAGGGAAACTTTGCAATTAGTATTGATGTTTCCGAGAGCGTTCCAAATATCAAATACACAGTAAGCACAAGCGGGGGAACAATTAGAATGGCCTATACAAGTATGTGGGGTGTGTTTGGAGCAATGGTTATCGCTGAAATTGTCATTTACAAAAAGTATCCGCGCTCGATGAGGCTTAACTTTGTCGATCACCGAACTTTGTTTTGGTCACCAAATCGTCAATTTTAGTCCGATTTTGCTCATTTTTTGTGGGCAAGCTCCACTTGAGCCATAGTTGGGGATAGAATAAAAAAATCGGGCACAGCGAACCATTTTGGACACGTTTTTACCAATTTTCAAAAAAGTATCCGCGCTCGATGAGGCTTAACTTTTTCGATCACCGAGGCTTTTGGAGGCTCTAAAATGTGTAGATAACAAATATTATTATTCTGTGAGGCTTTTATACTCAAAAGAAAAAGCCTACAACACCTGGTGTTCCCAAGCGGTCACCCATCCAAGTACTAACCAGGCCCAATGTTGCTTAACTTCGGTGATCGGACGAGAACCGGTGCATTCAACATGGTATGGTCGTAGGCATTTGCGTAAGTGGGAGCGAATTTATATACAACAGCATTGTATTGTAGTCTTATATTCATATATAGGATTACTTTAACTGGCCGCCTTGCGGTTTGCAAAATAGTCACTTAATACATGCAAATTTAGCCACTGTTGTGTTATAATTTATGCAATTCGTAGCCATACAGTGTATCATGACCAACGCACAAACTTTTTGCTTCCAACCATCCACAATACAGTGGAACGGCCCCAAAACAAAGGAGAGATGAATTGGGTCCCAGGAACCTGCTCAACCGGACATTGAACCGGAAGCATGACTTCAGTGGGTTTAGGCCGGTACTTGGGAAAATCATAGCTGAATTGCTTTTAGCCTAATTGTTGTGATAAACTTATTAAATAGGTAAGTATCAACTCTATTTGATAAGTTTTATTTGAATGCACTCTGCGTTAGCGGAGTGCAGCCTAAAGAATGGAACTAAGCGATTTGCACTAACGTAAAAGTTAGTTTAATAAAGGGAAACTTTGCAATTAGTATTGATGTTTCCGAGAGCGTTCCAAATATCAAATACACAGTAAGCACAAGCGGGGGAACAATTAGAATGGCCTATACAAGTATGTGGGGTGTGTTTGGAGCAATGGTTATCGCTGAAATTGTCATTTACAAAAAGTATCCGCGCTCGATGAGGCTTAACTTTGTCGATCACCGAACTTTGTTTTGGTCACCAAATCGTCAATTTTAGTCCGATTTTGCTCATTTTTTGTGGGCAAGCTCCACTTGAGCCATAGTTGGGGATAGAATAAAAAAATCGGGCACAGCGAACCATTTTGGACACGTTTTTACCAATTTTCAAAAAAGTATCCGCGCTCGATGAGGCTTAACTTTTTCGATCACCGAGGCTTTTGGAGGCTCTAAAATGTGTAGATAACAAATATTATTATTCTGTGAGGCTTTTATACTCAAAAGAAAAAGCCTACAACACCTGGTGTTCCCAAGCGGTCACCCATCCAAGTACTAACCAGGCCCAATGTTGCTTAACTTCGGTGATCGGACGAGAACCGGTGCATTCAACATGGTATGGTCGTAGGCATTTGCGTAAGTGGGAGCGAATTTATATACAACAGCATTGTATTGTAGTCTTATATTCATATATAGGATTACTTTAACTGGCCGCCTTGCGGTTTGCAAAATAGTCACTTAATACATGCAAATTTAGCCACTGTTGTGTTATAATTTATGCAATTCGTAGCCATACAGTGTATCATGACCAACGCACAAACTTTTTGCTTCCAACCATCCACAATACAGTGGAACGGCCCCAAAACAAAGGAGAGATGAATTGGGTCCCAGGAACCTGCTCAACCGGACATTGAACCGGAAGCATGACTTCAGTGGGTTTAGGCCGGTACTTGGGAAAATCATAGCTGAATTGCTTTTAGCCTAATTGTTGTGATAAACTTATTAAATAGGTAAGTATCAACTCTATTTGATAAGTTTTATTTGAATGCACTCTGCGTTAGCGGAGTGCAGCCTAAAGAATGGAACTAAGCGATTTGCACTAACGTAAAAGTTAGTTTAATAAAGGGAAACTTTGCAATTAGTATTGATGTTTCCGAGAGCGTTCCAAATATCAAATACACAGTAAGCACAAGCGGGGGAACAATTAGAATGGCCTATACAAGTATGTGGGGTGTGTTTGGAGCAATGGTTATCGCTGAAATTGTCATTTACAAAAAGTATCCGCGCTCGATGAGGCTTAACTTTGTCGATCACCGAACTTTGTTTTGGTCACCAAATCGTCAATTTTAGTCCGATTTTGCTCATTTTTTGTGGGCAAGCTCCACTTGAGCCATAGTTGGGGATAGAATAAAAAAATCGGGCACAGCGAACCATTTTGGACACGTTTTCACCAATTTTCAAAAAAGTATCCGCGCTCGATGAGGCTTAACTTTTTCGATCACCGAACTTGGTTTTGGTCACCAAATCGTCAATTTTAGTCCGATTTTGCTCATTTTTTGTGGGCAAGCTCCACTTGAGCCATAGTTGGGGATAGAATAAAAAAACCGGGCACAGCGAACCATTTTGGACACGTTTTTACCAATTTTCAAAAAAGTATCCGCGCTCGATGAGGCTTAACTTTTTCGATCACCGAACTTGGTTTTGGTCACCAAATCGTCAATTTTAGTCCGATTTTGCTCATTTTTTGTGGGCAAGCTCCACTTGAGCCATAGTTGGGGATAGATTAAAAAAATCGGGCACAGCGAACCATTTTGGACACGTTTTTACCAATTTTCAAAAAAGTATCCGCGCTCGATGAGGCTTAACTTTTTCGATCACCGAACTTGGTTTTGGTCACCAAATCGTCAATTTTAGTCCGATTTTGCTCATTTTTTGTGGGCAAGCTCCACTTGAGCCATAGTTGGGGATAGAATAAAAAAATCGGGCACAGCGAACCATTTTGGACACGTTTTTACCAATTTTCAAAAAAGTATCCGCGCTCGATGAGGCTTAACTTTTTCGATCACCGAACTTGGTTTTGGTCACCAAATCGTCAATTTTAGTCCGATTTTGCTCATTTTTTGTGGGCAAGCTCCACTTGAGCCATAGTTGGGGATAGAATAAAAAAATCGGGCACAGCGAACCATTTTGGACACGTTTTTACCAATTTTCAAAAAAGTATCCGCGCTCGATGAGGCTTAACTTTTTCGATCACCGAGGCTTTTGGAGGCTCTAAAATGTGTAGATAACAAATATTATTATTCTGTGAGGCTTTAATACTCAAAAGAAAAAGCCTACAACACCTGGTGTTCCCAAGCGGTCACCCATCCAAGTACTAACCAGGCCCAATGTTGCTTAACTTCGGTGATCGGACGAGAACCGGTGCATTCAACATGGTATGGTCGTAGGCATTTGCGTAAGTGGGAGCGAATTTATATACAACAGCATTGTATTGTAGTCTTATATTCATATATAGGATTACTTTAACTGGCCGCCTTGCGGTTTGCAAAATAGTCACTTAATACATGCAAATTTAGCCACTGTTGTGTTATAATTTATGCAATTCGTAGCCATACAGTGTATCATGACCAACGCACAAACTTTTTGCTTCCAACCATCCACAATACAGTGGAACGGCCCCAAAACAAAGGAGAGATGAATTGGGTCCGAGGAACCTGCTCAACCGGACATTGAACCGGAAGCATGACTTCAGTGGGTTTAGGCCGGTACTTGGGAAAATCATAGATGAATTGCTTTTAGCCTAATTGTTGTGATAAACTTATTAAATAGGTAAGTATCAACTCTATTTGATAAGTTTTATTTGAATGCACTCTGCGTTAGCGGAGTGCAGACTAAAGAATGGAACTAAGCGATTTGCACTAACGTAAAAGTTAGTTTAATAAAGGGAAACTTTGCAATTAGTATTGATGTTTCCGAGAGCGTTCCAAATATCAAATACACAGTAAGCACAAGCGGGGGAACAATTAGAATGGCCTATACAAGTATGTGGGGTGTGTTTGGAGCAATGGTTATCGCTGAAATTGTCATTTACAAAAAGTATCCGCGCTCGATGAGGCTTAACTTTGTCGATCACCGAACTTTGTTTTGGTCACCAAATCGTCAATTTTAGTCCGATTTTGCTCATTTTTTGTGGGCAAGCTCCACTTGAGCCATAGTTGGGGATAAAATAAAAAAATCGGGCACAGCGAACCATTTTGGACACGTTTTTACCAATTTTCAAAAAAGTATCCGCGCTCGATGAGGCTTAACTTTTTCGATCACCGAACTTGGTTTTGGTCACCAAATCGTCAATTTTAGTCCGATTTTGCTCAGTTTTTGTGGGCAAGCTCCACTTGAGCCATAGTTGGGGATAGAATAAAAAAATCGGGCACAGCGAACCATTTTGGACACGTTTTTACCAATTTTCAAAAAAGTATCCGCGCTCGATGAGGCTTAACTTTTTCGATCACCGAGGCTTTTGGAGGCTCTAAAATGTGTAGATAACAAATATTATTATTCTGTGAGGCTTTAATACTCAAAAGAAAAAGCCTACAACACCTGGTGTTCCCAAGCGGTCACCCATCCAAGTACTAACCAGGCCCAATGTTGCTTAACTTCGGTGATCGGACGAGAACCGGTGCATTCAACATGGTATGGTCGTAGGCATTTGCGTAAGTGGGAGCGAATTTATATACAACAGCATTGTATTGTAGTCTTATATTCATATATAGGATTACTTTAACTGGCCGCCTTGCGGTTTGCAAAATAGTCACTTAATACATGCAAATTTAGCCACTGTTGTGTTATAATTTATGCAATTCGTAGCCATACAGTGTATCATGACCAACGCACAAACTTTTTGCTTCCAACCATCCACAATACAGTGGAACGGCCCCAAAACAAAGGAGAGATGAATTGGGTCCGAGGAACCTGCTCAACCGGACATTGAACCGGAAGCATGACTTCAGTGGGTTTAGGCCGGTACTTGGGAAAATCATAGATGAATTGCTTTTAGCCTAATTGTTGTGACAGGAAAGCGAAAGCAAGTACTCCACTTTTAGTCTAATTGTTGTGATTAAAATTTTGATAATGTCACTCTCGGATTATTACCGCAAAGTGTGATAGGAAAGCGAAAGCAAGTACTCCACTTTGTGCAGGAACGTCCTTTGGGAGTGAGTCTTTTATAAAAAGAGATTTTTCACTAAAAGCTGCTTTTTCACTAAGATTTAAAATCCTGGCTTTTTCTTTTACCTTTTTCTCCTAATTTTACTCTTCAAAATTTCTTTTAAATCCCTTTCCTCCTTAGCTTTAGCTTTTTAAGTTCCTCTTTTTAAGTTGCTCTCTCCTTTACTGTAGAGCGCTTAGAGTTCTTATTAAGTTAATTTCTGAGTTTTTCAAAACACTAATTTTTATTTGAGAAACCTTTCGTTTATCACAATCTACTTTTCATAAGTCTTCGTCTTCAAACAATTAAGTTTTCCCCTATGGGGGAGAACACTATCCCCTCGTTGATTACGCCTACTCCCAGCGAAAACCAAAATATGTATTCTTCAATCACCCAAAAAGGCTTATCGAAAGAAACCAACTCAAGCGAATTCCAGATCATGCAAATTATTCCTCCTTTTACGAAATCAATTATTTCAAACACAGATTCATTGAACAACGCCTATCTTCAGTGTGCTAAATCAATTCTGCACGAATTCCCGCAAGAAGCACGAAATCAAATAACAATCAGCAAAACATTCGCATACATAAGAGACAAAAGACTTCATTCGCTGACTGTTGTTTCACCACCAACTGTCAAAAAGCAATACCATTCGATCAGATCCAGAGGCCTAAATTTACTAGGCAAAACCGTTTTTCCTATGGGCAAACATTTCCTCAACACAGAAAAATCGTTCTATCCTAGAAGATACAATATCAAATTCAGTAATCTCCCTTATGTTTGCACAGACACTGAAGCCCTGAAACTAATAGATCTTCCAGAGGGAATAGAACATAGCCCCGCAATTATTCGAATGAAAGACAACATAGGAGGCGATCTCATCTTCAATGGTTATGCAACACTGAGTGTGACAGTGAAAAACGCAACTGAAGAGGAACGATTAAAAACTTGGTCATATGAAAATCGGATCGCAGAATTCAAAGAATGGAACAGCTTAGAGATCAAGTTCCATGCTCCCTCATTACATAACTGCAGTTACTGTGAAGAAAGCAAACTACAGTATCGGGGACACCATAAAGATTGGTGCTACTTATGGCAAAACCAGCTACAAAGAATCAAAAATGTGCAAAACATAAACAAAGAAACAAAGAATAATCGTGCTGAAAAGCAGAAACCAACAAATTTTCATAAAGTTCCCGAAACTGAAACAATCAGTGACACCTCCTCTTGCAACTTGACCATAGATGAAGAGGAAGTGGAAGAAACTTATACAGAAGAAATTTGTAGTGGCACAACAGAAAATGCTACAGTCATAGAACAAGAAACAGAAAACGCTAACAAAACCTCAACCAACATACAAAACGCTGAATGTAATGATTCCGCCTATCTTAATACAGAGAAGTTTCAATCTTTAGAGCTTGATAATAGTGCTGTTCTCAAACAGTACAGACCTGGCGCCAAAAGGCCACTTAGTGAAACACAAAAACAACAAAACGCGCAAATCGCAAAACACTTCTTGAACGATCAGTGGATTAAGAAGAAAAATCAGCTCGAACAAAACAAAAATGATTGAGCACAAAGTTTTCTGTTTGAATTCATGTGGCCTTAAGAGCCCGAAAAAATTCTTCGCAATAATCGAAAAATGCTACAAATTAGCTAGCGGAACTTTATTCATTTTGTGTATCCAAGAATCGAAAATTCCAGCTCTATCTAGTTCACACGAAACAGTTCTTGAGCAATACAAATTACGCTATCATCTAGTGCCTGCAATAAACTGCAGTGGAGGTTTAGTTACAGTTTGGAGTGAAGAACTAAAAACTGATAATCATATACTGCAATCACGAGATCACTCTGGAATTAATTTTACGGAACTCAATCTAACTGTATTCAATGTATATCTGAATACAAGCTTCTATTGTGAAAAGTTGAAGCAATTAAGCTCAAATCTCTCGAAACTCAACACGGAACGATCTATTGTTTTAGCAGGGGATTTTAATGCTTTCAGTCATGATTCGCGAAACACATCAACTACTCTTCGAAGCGTAGACGATAGAGTTAAGCGATTTGTAAAGCTCCAAACGGTTACAGAGCATGCTCTACTATTTGATGCAGCGGTAGAACTGGACGTACTTGATTTCACACACTATGACAAAAGAACATCGTCTTTTTCACGAATAGACTATTTTTTTACAAACCAAACCCAGTACAGCGAAATGAAAGTACATCGGAGCAATTTCTCAGATCACATGCTGTTAGAACTAAGCAACAAAAGCGAAGAAAAAGAACGAGGCCAAAGCTTTTGGAAAATGAACGATGCTATTTTATTTCCAAACAAAGAGTACATCAAAACAGAAATAGAAGCATTTGGAATGAACTGTTTGACACATGAAAGTTATGAAGAGCTGAAGTGCCACATACGTGATGTCTGCCAAGCCTTAGCTATTAATAAATCAAAAATCTTAAGCTCGCAAATGAAAAATATCCTGGCCGAAGAGAAAAGGCTGAGAGAACAAATACAAAATCATGACTCCAATGAAAAAATTTTAAAACGATATAATGATACAGTCTCGAAAATAAATGCGTATGACAACAACAAACAAAAAGATCAGTTCATCCACTTCAAGAAATTGACCCAATCATGCGAACTTGGAAACGCGAAAGACTTGAAAACTTGGGCAAAGCAAAAAAACAACACGAACAATATTACTTCACTTAGGGTTGGTGCAAGTGTTACAACAAATCAGGAAGAAATCATCAAAGTCTTTGAAAACCATTTTTCACAGCTTTACAAAAGCAAGAAAAAAGGCTCTTTTGAGATTTTTCTTGACCATTTGAACGAGCGCAAAAACGAAGCAACAAATGATGTAAATGAAATCACCATAGATGAAGTATTGAAAGCAATTAACAAACTCAATGCAAAGAGCTCACCGGGTTCGGACGGAATAACCTCAAACTTTTACAAGATTTTTAAGAGAGAAATGGCCCCATTGCTACAAAGCGTTTTCAACAATATTGTTCGAACTGAAAAAGTCCCTGAAAGCCAAAATATTGCAATCTTAAAACTTCTGCCTAAAACTGATAATCCGAGAACTGTTGATGAATTTAGACCTATAAGCTTGCTGAACACTGACCTCAAAATTCTATCACACATTCTATCTGCCAGAATCATAATAGATCTTGAAGACATAATTGGCCAACATCAGCATGCATACTTGAGCAAAAGACAAATCCATATAGCATTAAATAAAGTTCGAAAAGCCCATAAGCAACTAAATAACAGCAAATGCCTTGTGAATCTGGATTTTTCAAAAGCTTTTGACAAAGTAGACAGAGATTACATCTTCGCCCTTCTCGATAAAATTGGCATTGACCAATACACAAAATCTGCCATCAGAACAGTTTACAATGAAACGAAAGCAATTATTGAAATCAATGGCTACCTTTCCAAAACAATTGTACTACAACGCGGAGTTAGGCAAGGTTGTCCCCTTTCAGCTTTACTTTTCATACTTGCTGTTGAGCCCTTGCTTTGCTGTATAGACAACTCACCACATATTAAAGGATTCACCAGCTCAAAAACAGTGGCTTATGCAGACGACATTACTTGTTCAATACGCATATCATCGATTGAAGGACTATTTGACACTGTCAAAGATTTTTGCGATTGCACTCAACTAGAAATCAACGTCAAAAAGAGTGAGATCCTGTCAACGAGAGACATAGCTTTCTATAAAACTGTACGTGTAACAAAAATCCTGGGCATTAAATTCTTTACTGATAAATCATCAACAAACTTACTTGATCTCATCAAAACACAAATTGCCATTTACATGCGCTTCATTTCTCGATCGAAAACTTTAAAAGCCAAGAGACAAATCATTGAAACTTTTATCCTTCCAAAGTTCCTGTATTATTCAAGACACACGGACACAACAGTAAATATTCTGACGAATGTTCAAAAACTCATCAACAATCTACTAAAAACTGGTGACAAAATGGAAATTAGAAGTGAAGTTCTTTACCAATCTGTTGCTGTGGGCGGTATCTCTCTTCCACATATTACATCAAAAATAATCTCAGCAAAACTGATAGACGAAATTAACTCATCAAACGAGAACGATGTTTCCTTTCCAAATGACTTAACAATTTTGTTAAAATCTTTAAAGCTCAAAGTCTCTCAAACTGACAACAGTATCCTTCTGTTTAAGAACAACATCGAAACTTCCCTGAGACTTGACAAAGCCTTAAGAACAAGTGAGATTTACTGGTATATCATTGCTCAAGTTTTTCCAACAAGTTTTATCGAGGACCGCTTAAACAAATCCGTCATAAAGTACAATTGTTCAACGAAAGAATTAACTCTCTTTAGCAAAAGTATCTGGAAATTTTACAAACTTTTGCCACAACAACAAAATCTTTTATATCGCCTTGCCTTCAATTGTCTTGTTGACAAACAGATTAGATGGATGAAAAATTTTTCAGAGTCACCAATTTGCAGCTATTGCGAAAAAGAGTTTGAAACATCGGAACATTTAATTCTCAAATGCGAACAATTATCTGGAGCGAGAAGTACCCTAAGGCTGAATAGTTGGCGCGACGTCTTTGTAAATATGAAAGTTGAAACTCTTAGATTTACGGCAAGTGTCCTAAATGGATCCTGGCAAGAAACCCCTGAACAAACAAAAAACTATTTGAATTTTGTACTTAATTTGTAAAGCTTCAACAATGAAATCTGATAAATTTTCCTTGTAAATACCAACTGTAACGATTCATCAATGAAACCTGCTGAATTATTTCAACATCATTGTAAATAACAACTGTAAATAATAGCATCTGAATTTATTATTTAAAAGCCTAATTGTTGTGATAAACTTATTAAATAGGTAAGTATCAACTCTATTTGATAAGTTTTATTTGAATGCACTCTGCGTTAGCGGAGTGCAGACTAAAGAATGGAACTAAGCGATTTGCACTAACGTAAAAGTTAGTTTAATAAAGGGAAACTTTGCAATTAGTATTGATGTTTCCGAGAGCGTTCCAAATATCAAATACACAGTAAGCACAAGCGGGGGAACAATTAGAATGGCCTATACAAGTATGTGGGGTGTGTTTGGAGCAATGGTTATCGCTGAAATTGTCATTTACAAAAAGTATCCGCGCTCGATGAGGCTTAACTTTTTCGATCACCGAACTTTGTTTTGGTCACCAAATCGTCAATTTTAGTCCGATTTTGCTCATTTTTTGTGGGCAAGCTCCACTTGAGCCATAGTTGGGGATAGAATAAAAAAATCGGGCACAGCGAACCATTTTGGACACGTTTTTACCAATTTTCAAAAAAGTATCCGCGCTCGATGATGCTTAACTTTTTCGATCACCGAACTTGGTTTTGGTCACCAAATCGTCAATTTTAGTCCGATTTTGCTCATTTTTTGTGGGCAAGCTCCACTTGAGCCATAATTGGGGATAGAATAAAAAAATTGGGCACAGCGAACCATTTTGGACACGTTTTTACCAATTTTCAAAAAAGTATCCGCGCTCGATGAGGCTTAACTTTTTCGATCACCGAACTTGGTTTTGGTCACCAAATCGTCAATTTTAGTCCGATTTTGCTCATTTTTTGTGGGCAAGCTCCACTTGAGCCATAGTTGGGGATAGAATAAAAAAATCGGGCACAGCGAACCATTTTGGACACGTTTTTACCAATTTTCAAAAAAGTATCCGCGCTCGATGAGGCTTAACTTTTTCGATCACCGAGGCTTTTGGAGGCTCTAAAATGTGTAGATAACAAATATTATTATTCTGTGAGGCTTTAATACTCAAAAGAAAAAGCCTACAACACCTGGTGTTCCCAAGCGGTCACCCAACCAAGTACTAACCAGGCCCAATGTTGCTTAACTTCGGTGATCGGACGAGAACCGGTGCATTCAACATGGTATGGTCGTAGGCATTTGCGTAAGTGGGAGCGAATTTATATACAACAGCATTGTATTGTAGTCTTATATTCATATATAGGATTACTTTAACTGGCCGCCTTGCGGTTTGCAAAATAGTCACTTAATACATGCAAATTTAGCCACTGTTGTGTTATAATTTATGCAATTCGTAGCCATACAGTGTATCATGACCAACGCACAAACTTTTTGCTTCCAACCATCCACAATACAGTGGAACGGCCCCAAAACAAAGGAGAGATGAATTGGGTCCGAGGAACCTGTTCAACCGGACATTGAACCGGAAGCATGACTTCAGTGGGTTTAGGCCGGTACTTGGGAAAATCATAGATGAATTGCTTTTAGCCTAATTGTTGTGATAAACTTATTAAATAGGTAAGTATCAACTCTATTTGATAAGTTTTATTTGAATGCACTCTGCGTTAGCGGAGTGCAGACTAAAGAATGGAACTAAGCGATTTGCACTAACGTAAAAGTTAGTTTAATAAAGGGAAACTTTGCAATTAGTATTGATGTTTCCGAGAGCGTTCCAAATATCAAATACACAGTAAGCACAAGCGGGGGAACAATTAGAATGGCCTATACAAGTATGTGGGGTGTGTTTGGAGCAATGGTTATTGCTGAAATTGTCATTTACAAAAAGTATCCGCTCTCGATGAGGCTTAACTTTTTCGATCACCGAACTTTGTTTTGGTCACCAAATCGTCAATTTTTTGTCCGATTTTGCTTATTTTTTGTGGGCAAGCTCCACTTGAGCCATAGTTGTGGATAAAATAAAAAAATCGGGCACAGCAAACCATTTTGGACACGTTTTTACCAATTTTCAAAAAAGTATCCGCGCTCGATGAGGCTTAACTTTTTCGATCACCGAACTTGGTTTTGGTCACCAAATCGTCAATTTTAGTCCCATTTTGCTCATTTTTGTGGGCAAGCTCCACTTGAGCCATAGTTGGGGATAGAATAAAAAAATCGGGCACAGCGAACCATTTTGGACACGTTTTTACCGATTTTCAAAAAAGTATCCGCGCTCGATGAGGCTTAACTTTTTCGATCACCGAGGCTTTTGGAGGCTCTAAAATGTGTAGATATCAAATATTATTATTCTGTGAGGCTTTAATACTCAAAAGAAAAAGCCTACAACACCTGGTGTTCCCAAGCGGTCACCCATCCAAGTACTAACCAGGCCCAATGTTGCTTAACTTCGGTGATCGGACGAGAACCGGTGCATTCAACATGGTATGGTCGTAGGCATTTGCGTAAGTGGGAGCGAATTTATATACGACAGCATTGCATTGTAGTCTTATATTCATATATAGGATTACTTTAACTGGCCGCCTTGCGGTTTGCAAAATAGTCACTTAATACATGCAAATTTAGCCACTGTTGTGTTATAATTTATGCAATTCGTAGCCATACAGTGTATCATGACCAACGCACAAACTTTTTGCTTCCAACCATCCACAATACAGTGGAACGGCCGCAAAACAAAGGAGAGAAGAATTGGGTCCGAGGAACCTGCTCAACCGGACATTGAACCGGAAGCATGACTTCAGTGGGTTTAGGCCGGTACTTGGGAAAATCATAGCTGAATTGCTTTTAGCCTAATTGTTGTGATAAACTTATTAAATAGGTAAGTATCAACTCTATTTGATAAGTTTTGTTTGAATGCACTCTGCGTTAGCGGAGTGCAGCCTAAAGAATGGAACTAAGCGATTTGCACTAACGTAAAATTTAGTTTAATAAAGGGAAACTTTGCAATTAGTATTGATGTTTCCGAGAGCGTTCCAAATATCAAATACACAGTAAGCACAAGCGGGGGAACAATTAGAATGGCCTATACAAGTATGTGGGGTGTGTTTGGAGCAATGGTTATCGCTGAAATTGTCATTTACAAAAAGTATCCGCGCTCGATGAGGCTTAACTTTTTCGATCACCGAACTTTGTTTTGGTCACCAAATCGTCAATTTTTTGTCCGATTTTGCTTATTTTTTGTGGGCAAGCTCCACTTGAGCCATAGTTGGGGATAAAATAAAAAAATCGGGCACAGCAAACCATTTTGGACACGTTTTTACCAATTTTCAAAAAAGTATCCGCGCTCGATGAGGCTTAACTTTTTCGATCACCGAACTTGGTTTTGGTCACCAAATCGTCAATTTTAGTCCCATTTTGCTCATTTTTGTGGGCAAGCTCCACTTGAGCCATAGTTGGGGATAGAATAAAAAAATCGGGCACAGCGAACCATTTTGGACACGTTTTTACCGATTTTCAAAAAAGTATCCGCGCTCGATGAGGCTTAACTTTTTCGATCACCGAGGCTTTTGGAGGCTCTAAAATGTGTAGATATCAAATATTATTATTCTGTGAGGCTTTAATACTCAAAAGAAAAAGCCTACAACACCTGGTGTTCCCAAGCGGTCACCCATCCAAGTACTAACCAGGCCCAATGTTGCTTAACTTCGGTGATCGGACGAGAACCGGTGCATTCAACATGGTATGGTCGTAGGCATTTGCGTAAGTGGGAGCGAATTTATATACGACAGCATTGCATTGTAGTCTTATATTCATATATAGGATTACTTTAACTGGCCGCCTTGCGGTTTGCAAAATAGTCACTTAATACATGCAAATTTAGCCACTGTTGTGTTATAATTTATGCAATTCGTAGCCATACAGTGTATCATGACCAACGCACAAACTTTTTGCTTCCAACCATCCACAATACAGTGGAACGGCCGCAAAACAAAGGAGAGATGAATTGGGTCCGAGGAACCTGCTCAACCGGACATTGAACCGGAAGCATGACTTCAGTGGGTTTAGGCCGGTACTTGGGAAAATCATAGCTGAATTGCTTTTAGCCTAATTGTTGTGATAAACTTATCAAATAGGTAAGTATCAACTTTATTTGATAAGTTTTGTTTGAATGCACTCTGCGTTAGCGGAGTGCAGCCTAAAGAATGGAACTAAGCGATTTGCACTAACGTAAAAGTTAGTTTAATAAAGGGAAACTTTGCAATTAGTATTGATGTTTCCGAGAGCGTTCCAAATATCAAATACACAGTAAGCACAAGCGGGGGAACAATTAGAATGGCCTATACAAGTATGTGGGGTGTGTTTGGAGCAATGGTTATCGCTGAAATTGTCATTTACAAAAAGTATCCGCGCTCGATGAGGCTTAACTTTTTCGATCACCGAACTTTGTTTTGGTCACCAAATCGTCAATTTTAGTCCGATTTTGCTCATTTTTTGTGGGCAAGCTCCACTTGAGCCATAGTTGGGGATAGAATAAAAAAATCGGGCACAGCGAACCATTTTGGACACGTTTTTACCAATTTTCAAAAAAGTATCCGCGCTCGATGAGGCTTAACTTTTTCGATCACCGAACTTGGTTTTGGTCACCAAATCGTCAATTTTAGTCCGATTTTGCTCATTTTTTGTGGGCAAGCTCCACTTGAGCCATAGTTGGGGATAGAATAAAAAAATCGGGCACAGCGAACCATTTTGGACACGTTTTTACCAATTTTCAAAAAAGTATCCGCGCTCGATGAGGCTTAACTTTTTCGATCACCGAACTTGGTTTTGGTCACCAAATCGTCAATTTTAGTCCGATTTTGCTCATTTTTTGTGGGCAAGCTCCACTTGAGCCATAGTTGGGGATAGAATAAAAAAATCGGGCACAGCGAACCATTTTGGACACGTTTTTACCAATTTTCAAAAAAGTATCCGCGCTCGATGAGGCTTAACTTTTTCGATCACCGAGGCTTTTGGAGGCTCTAAAATGTGTAGATAACAAATATTATTATTCTGTGAGGCTTTAATACTCAAAAGAAAAAGCCTACAACACCTGGTGTTCCCAAGCGGTCACCCATCCAAGTACTAACCAGGCCCAATGTTGCTTAACTTCGGTGATCGGACGAGAACCGGTGCATTCAACATGGTATGGTCGTAGGCATTTGCGTAAGTGGGAGCGAATTTATATACAACAGCATTGTATTGTAGTCTTATATTCATATATAGGATTACTTTAACTGGCCGCCTTGCGGTTTGCAAAATAGTCACTTAATACATGCAAATTTAGCCACTGTTGTGTTATAATTTATGCAATTCGTAGCCATACAGTGTATCATGACCAACGCACAAACTTTTTGCTTCCAACCATCCACAATACAGTGGAACGGCCCCAAAACAAAGGAGAGATGAATTGGGTCCGAGGAACCTGCTCAACCGGACATTGAACCGGAAGCATGACTTCAGTGGGTTTAGGCCGGTACTTGGGAAAATCATAGATGAATTGCTTTTAGCCTAATTGTTGTGATAAACTTATTAAATAGGTAAGTATCAACTCTATTTGATAAGTTTTATTTGAATGCACTCTGCGTTAGCGGAGTGCAGACTAAAGAATGGAACTAAGCGATTTGCACTAACGTAAAAGTTAGTTTGATAAAGGGAAACTTTGCAATTAGTATTGATGTTTCCGAGAGCGTTCCAAATATCAAATACACAGTAAGCACAAGCGGGGGAACAATTAGAATGGCCTATACAAGTATGTGGGGTGTGTTTGGAGCAATGGTTATCGCTGAAATTGTCATTTACAAAAAGTATCCGCGCTCGATGAGGCTTAACTTTTTCGATCACCGAACTTTGTTTTGGTCACCAAATCGTCAATTTTAGTCCGATTTTGCTCATTTTTTTGTGGGCAAGCTCCACTTGAGCCATAGTTGGGGATAGAATAAAAAAATCGGGCACAGCGAACCATTTTGGACACGTTTTTACCAATTTTCAAAAAAGTATCCGCGCTCGATGAGGCTTAACTTTTTCGATCACCGAACTTGGTTTTGGTCACCAAATCGTCAATTTTAGTCCGATTTTGCTCATTTTTTTGTGGGCAAGCTCCACTTGAGCCATAGTTGGGGATAGAATAAAAAAATCGGGCACAGCGAACCATTTTGGACACGTTTTTACCAATTTTCAAAAAAGTATCCGCGCTCGATGAGGCTTAACTTTTTCGATCACCGAACTTGGTTTTGGTCACCAAATCGTCAATTTTAGTCCGATTTTGCTCATTTTTTTGTGGGCAAGCTCCACTTGAGCCATAGTTGGGGATAGAATAAAAAAATCGGGCACAGCGAACCATTTTGGACACGTTTTTACCAATTTTCAAAAAAGTATCCGCGCTCGATGAGGCTTAACTTTTTCGATCACCGAACTTGGTTTTGGTCACCAAATCGTCAATTTTAGTCCGATTTTGCTCATTTTTTTGTGGGCAAGCTCCACTTGAGCCATAGTTGGGGATAGAATAAAAAAATCGGGCACAGCGAACCATTTTGGACACGTTTTTACCAATTTTCAAAAAAGTATCCGCGCTCGATGAGGCTTAACTTTTTCGATCACCGAACTTGGTTTTGGTCACCAAATCGTCAATTTTAGTCCGATTTTGCTCATTTTTTTGTGGGCAAGCTCCACTTGAGCCATAGTTGGGGATAGAATAAAAAAATCGGGCACAGCGAACCATTTTGGACACGTTTTAACCAATTTTCAAAAAAGTATCCGCGCTCGATGAGGCTTAACTTTTTCGATCACCGAGGCTTTTGGAGGCTCTAAAATGTGTAGATAACAAATATTATTATTCTGTGATGCTTTAATACTCAAAAGAAAAAGCCTACAACACCTGGTGTTCCCAAGCGGTCACCCATCCAAGTACTAACCAGGCCCAATGTTGCTTAACTTCGGTGATCGGACGAGAACCGGTGCATTCAACATGGTATGGTCGTAGGCATTTGCGTAAGTGGGAGCGAATTTATATACAACAGCATTGTATTGTAGTCTTATATTCATATATAGGATTACTTTAACTGGCCGCCTTGCGGTTTGCAAAATAGTCACTTAATACATGCAAATTTAGCCACTGTTGTGTTATAATTTATGCAATTCGTAGCCATACAGTGTATCATGACCAACGCACAAACTTTTTGCTTCCAACCATCCACAATACAGTGGAACGGCCCCAAAACAAAGGAGAGATGAATTGGGTCCGAGGAACCTGCTCAACCGGACATTGAACCGGAAGCATGACTTCAGTGGGTTTAGGCCGGTACTTGGGAAAATCATAGATGAATTGCTTTTAGCCTAATTGTTGTGATAAACTTATTAAATAGGTAAGTATCAACTCTATTTGATAAGTTTTATTTGAATGCACTCTGCGTTAGCGGAGTGCAGACTAAAGAATGGAACTAAGCGATTTGCACTAACGTAAAAGTTAGTTTAACAAAGGGAAACTTTGCAATTAGTATTGATGTTTCCGAGAGCGTTCCAAATATCAAATACACAGTAAGCACAAGCGGGGGAACAATTAGAATGGCCTATACAAGTATGTGGGGTGTGTTTGGAGCAATGGTTATTGCTGAAATTGTCATTTACAAAAAGTATCCGCGCTCGATGAGGCTTAACTTTTTCGATCACCGAACTTTGTTTTGGTCAACAAATCGTCAATTTTAGTCCCATTTTGCTCATTTTTGGTGGGCAAGCTCCACTTGAGCCATAGTTGGGGATAGAATAAAAAAATCGGGCACAGCGAACCATTTTGGACACGTTTTTACCGATTTTCAAAAAAGTATCCGCGCTCGATGAGGCTTAACTTTTTCGATCACCGAGGCTTTTGGAGGCTCTAAAATGTGTAGATATCAAATATTATTATTCTGTGAGGCTTTAATACTTAAAAGAAAAAGCCTACAACACCTGGTGTTCCCAAGCGGTCACCCATCCAAGTACTAACCAGGCCCAATGTTGCTTAACTTCGGTGATCGGACGAGAACCGGTGCATTCAACATGGTATGGTCGTAGGCATTTGCGTAAGTGGGAGCGAATTTATATACAACAGCATTGCATTGTAGTCTTATCTTCATATATAGGATTACTTTAACTGGCCGCCTTGCGGTTTGCAAAATAGTCACTTAATACATGCAAATTTAGCCACTGTTGTGTTATAATTTATGCAATTCGTAGCCATACAGTGTATCATGACCAACGCACAAACTTTTTGCTTCCAACCATCCACAATACAGTGGAACGGCCGCAAAACAAAGGAGAGATGAATTGGGTCCGAGGAACCTGCTCAACCGGACATTGAACCGGAAGCATGACTTCAGTGGGTTTAGGCCGGTACTTGGGAAAATCATAGCTGAATTGCTTTTAGCCTAATTGTTGTGATAAACTTATTAAATAAGTAAGTATCAACTCTATTTGATAAGTTTTGTTTGAATGCACTCTGCGTTAGCGGAGTGCAGCCTAAAGAATGGAACTAAGCAATTTGCACTAACGTAAAAGTTAGTTTAATAAAGGGAAACTTTGCAATTAGTATTGATGTTTCCGAGAGCGTTACAAATATCAAATACACAGTAAGCACAAGCGGGGGAACAATTAAAATGGCCTATACAAGTATGTGGGGTGTGTTTGGAGCAATGGTTATTGCTGAAATTGTCATTTACAAAAAGTATCCGCGCTCGATGAGGCTTAACTTTTTCGATCACCGAACTTTGTTTTGGTCAACAAATCGTCAATTTTAGTCCGATTTTGCTCATTTTTTGTGGGCAAGCTCCACTTGAGCCATAGTTGGGGATAGAATAAAAAAATCGGGCACAGCGAACCATTTTGGACACGTTTTTACCGATTTTCAAAAAAGTATCCGCTCTCGATGAGGCTTAACTTTTTCGATCACCGAACTTGGTTTTGGTCACCAAATCGTCAATTTTAGTCCGATTTTGCTCATTTTTTGTGGGCAAGCTCCACTTGAGCCATAGTTGGGGATAGAATAAAAAAATCGGGCACAGCGAACCATTTTGGACACGTTTTTACCAATTTTCAAAAAAGTATCCGCGCTCGATGAGGCTTAACTTTTTCGATCACCGAACTTGGTTTTGGTCACCAAATCGTCAATTTTAGTCCAATTTTGCTCATTTTTTGTGGGCAAGCTCCACTTGAGCCATAGTTGGGGATAGAATAAAAAAATCGGGCACAGCGAACCATTTTGGACACGTTTTTACCAATTTTCAAAAAAGTATCCGCGCTCGATGAGGCTTAACTTTTTCGATCACCGAACTTGGTTTTGGTCACCAAATCGTCAATTTTAGTCCGATTTTGCTCATTTTTTGTGGGCAAGCTCCACTTGAGCCATAGT
Source organism: Convolutriloba macropyga (assembly GCF_964194025.1). Lineage (NCBI taxonomy): Eukaryota > Metazoa > Xenacoelomorpha > Acoela > Convolutidae > Convolutriloba > Convolutriloba macropyga. The sequence goes on along the minus strand of NC_134476.1, from coordinate 62,109,850 downwards.
TGGGGATAGAATAAAAAAATCGGGCACAGCGAACCATTTTGGACACGTTTTTACCAATTTTCAAAAAAGTATCCGCGCTCGATGAGGCTTAACTTTTTCGATCACCGAACTTGGTTTTGGTCACCAAATCGTCAATTTTAGTCCGATTTTGCTCATTTTTTTGTGGGCAAGCTCCACTTGAGCCATAGTTGGGGATAGAATAAAAAAATCGGGCACAGCGAACCATTTTGGACACGTTTTTACCAATCTTCAAAAAAGTATCCGCGCTCGATGAGGCTTAACTTTTTCGATCACCGAACTTGGTTTTGGTCACCAAATCGTCAATTTTAGTCCAATTTTGCTCATTTTTTGTGGGCAAGCTCCACTTGAGCCATAGTTGGGGATAGAATAAAAAAATCGGGCACAGCGAACCATTTTGGACACGTTTTTACCAATTTTCAAAAAAGTATCCGCGCTCGATGAGGCTTAACTTTTTCGATCACCGAACTTGGTTTTGGTCACCAAATCGTCAATTTTAGTCCGATTTTGCTCATTTTTTGTGGGCAAGCTCACTTGAGCCATAGTTGGGGATAGAATAAAAAAATCGGGCACAGCGAACCATTTTGGACACGTTTTTACCAATTTTCAAAAAAGTATCCGCGCTCGATGAGGCTTAACTTTTTCGATCACCGAACTTGGTTTTGGTCACCAAATCGTCAATTTTAGTCCGATTTTGCTCATTTTTTGTGGGCAAGCTCCACTTGAGCCATAGTTGGGGATAGAATAAAAAAATCGGGCACAGCGAACCATTTTGGACACGTTTTTACCAATTTTCAAAAAAGTATCCGCGCTCGATGAGGCTTAACTTTTTCGATCACCGAGGCTTTTGGAGGCTCTAAAATGTGTAGATATCAAATATTATTATTCTGTGAGGCTTTAATACTCAAAAGAAAAAGCCTACAACACCTGGTGTTCCCAAGCGGTCACCCATCCAAGTACTAACCAGGCCCAATGTTGCTTAACTTAGGTGATCGGACGAGAACCGGTGCATTCAACATGGTATGGTCGTAGGCATTTGCGTAAGTGGGAGCGAATTTATATACAACAGCATTGCATTGTAGTCTTATATTCATATATAGGATTACTTTAACTGGCCGCCTTGCGGTTTGCAAAATAGTCACTTAATACATGCAAATTTAGCCACTGTTGTGTTATAATTTATGCAATTCGTAGCCATACAGTGTATCATGACCAACGCACAAACTTTTTGCTTCCAACCATCCACAATACAGTGGAACGGCCGCAAAACAAAGGAGAGACGAATTGGGTCCGAGGAACTTGCTCAACCGGACATTGAACCGGAAGCATGACTTCAGTGGGTTTAGGCCGGTACTTGGGAAAATCATAGCTGAATTGCTTTTAGCCTAATTGTTGTGATAAACTTATTAAATAGGTAAGTATCAACTCTATTTGATAAGTTTTGTTTGAATGCACTCTGCGTTAGCGGAGTGCAGCCTAAAGAATGGAACTAAGCGATTTGCACTAACGTAAAAGTTAGTTTAATAAAGGGAAACTTTGCAATTAGTATTGATGTTTCCGAGAGCGTTACAAATATCAAATACACAGTAAGCACAAGCGGGGGAACAATTAGAATGGCCTATACAAGTATGTGGGGTGTGTTTGGAGCAATGGTTATTGCTGAAATTGTCATTTACAAAAAGTATCCGCGCTCGATGAGGCTTAACTTTTTCGATCACCGAACTTGGTTTTGGTCACCAAATCGTCAATTTTAGTCCGATTTTGCTCATTTTGTGTGGGCAAGCTCCACTTGAGCCATAGTTGGGGATAAAATAAAAAAATTGGGCACAGCGAACAATTTTGGACACGTTTTTACCGATTTTCAAAAAAGTATCCGCTCTCGATGAGGCTTAACTTTTTCGATCACCGAGGCTTTTGGAGGCTCTAAAATGTGTAGATATCAAATATTATTAATCTGTGAGGCTTTAATACTCAAAAGAAAAAGCCTACAACACCTGGTGTTCCCAAGCGGTCACCCATCCAAGTACTAACCAGGCCCAATGTTGCTTAACTTCGGTGATCGGACGAGAACCGGTGCATTCAACATGGTATGGTCGTAGGCATTTGCGTAAGTGGTAGCGAATTTATATACAACAGCATTGTATTGTAGTCTTATATTCATATATAGGATTACTTTAACTGGCCGCCTTGCGGTTTGCAAAATAGTCACTTAATACATGCAAATTTAGCCACTATTGTGTTATAATTTATGCAATTCGTAGCCATACAGTGTATCATGACCAACGCACAAACTTTTTGCTTCCAACCATCCACAATACAGTGGAACGGCCCCAAAACAAAGGAGAGATGAATTGGGTCCGAGGAACCTGCTCAACCGGACATTGAACCGGAAGCATGACTTCAGTGGGTTTAGGCCGGTACTTGGGAAAATCATAGCTGAATTGCTTTTAGCCTAATTGTTGTGATAAACTTATTAAATAGGTAAGTATCAACTCTATTTGATAAGTTTTATTTGAATGCACTCTGCGTTAGCGGAGTGCAGCCTAAAGAATGGAACTAAGCGATTTGCACTAACTTAAAAGTTAGTTTAATAAAGGGAAACTTTGCAATTAGTATTGATGTTTCCGAGAGCGTTCCAAATATCAAATACACAGTAAGCACAAGCGGGGGAACAATTAGAATGGCCTATACATGTATGTGGGGTGTGTTTGGAGCAATGGTTATTGCTGAAATTGTCATTTACAAAAAGTATCCGCGCTCGATGAGGCTTAACTTTTTCGATCACCGAACTTTGTTTTGGTCACCAAATCGTCAATTTTTTGTCCGATTTTGCTTATTTTTTGTGGGCAAGCTCCACTTGAGCCATAGTTGGGGATAGAATAAAAAAATCGGGCACAGCGAACCATTTTGGACACGTTTTTACCAATTTTCAAAAAAGTATCCGCGCTCGATGAGGCTTAACTTTTTCGATCACCGAACTTGGTTTTGGTCACCAAATCGTCAATTATAGTCCGATTTTGCTCCTTTTTTGTGGGCAAGCTCCACTTGAGCCATAGTTGGGGATAGAATAAAAAAATCGGGCACAGCGAACCATTTTGGACACGTTTTTACCAATTTTCAAAAAAGTATCCGCGCTCGATGAGGCTTAACTTTTTCGATCACCGAACTTGGTTTTGGTCACCAAATCGTCAATTTTAGTCCGATTTTGCTCATTTTTTGTGGGCAAGCTCCACTTGAGCCATAGTTGGGGATAGAATAAAAAAATCGGGCACAGCGAACCATTTTGGACACGTTTTTACCAATTTTCAAAAAAGTATCCGCGCTCGATGAGGCTTAACTTTTTCGATCACCGAACTTGGTTTTGGTCACCAAATCGTCAATTATAGTCCGATTTTGCTCCTTTTTTGTGGGCAAGCTCCACTTGAGCCATAGTTGGGGATAGAATAAAAAAATCGGGCACAGCGAACCATTTTGGACACGTTTTTACCAATTTTCAAAAAAGTATCCGCGCTCGATGAGGCTTAACTTTTTCGATCACCGAACTTTGTTTTGGTCACCAAATCGTCAATTTTTTGTCCGATTTTGCTTATTTTTTGTGGGCAAGCTCCACTTGAGCCATAGTTGGGGATAGAATAAAAAAATCGGGCACAGCGAACCATTTTGGACACGTTTTTACCAATTTTCAAAAAAGTATCCGCGCTCGATGAGGCTTAACTTTTTCGATCACCGAACTTGGTTTTGGTCACCAAATCGTCAATTATAGTCCGATTTTGCTCCTTTTTTGTGGGCAAGCTCCACTTGAGCCATAGTTGGGGATAGAATAAAAAAATCGGGCACAGCGAACCATTTTGGACACGTTTTTACCAATTTTCAAAAAAGTATCCGCGCTCGATGAGGCTTAACTTTTTCGATCACCGAACTTGGTTTTGGTCACCAAATCGTCAATTTTAGTCCGATTTTGCTCATTTTTTGTGGGCAAGCTCCACTTGAGCCATAGTTGGGGATAGAATAAAAAAATCGGGCACAGCGAACCATTTTGGACACGTTTTTACCAATTTTCAAAAAAGTATCCGCGCTCGATGAGGCTTAACTTTTTCGATCACCGAACTTGGTTTTGGTCACCAAATCGTCAATTATAGTCCGATTTTGCTCCTTTTTTGTGGGCAAGCTCCACTTGAGCCATAGTTGGGGATAGAATAAAAAAATCGGGCACAGCGAACCATTTTGGACACGTTTTTACCAATTTTCAAAAAAGTATCCGCGCTCGATGAGGCTTAACTTTTTCGATCACCGAACTTGGTTTTGGTCACCAAATCGTCAATTTTAGTCCGATTTTGCTCATTTTTTGTGGGCAAGCTCCACTTGAGCCATAGTTGGGGATAGAATAAAAAAATCGGGCACAGCGAACCATTTTGGACACGTTTTTACCAATTTTCAAAAAAGTATCCGCGCTCGATGAGGCTTAACTTTTTCGATCACCGAACTTGGTTTTGGTCACCAAATCGTCAATTTTAGTCCGATTTTGCTCATTTTTTGTGGGCAAGCTCCACTTGAGCCAGAGTTGGGGATAGAATAAAAAAATCGGGCACAGCGAACCATTTTGGACACGTTTTTACCAATTTTCAAAAAAGTATCCGCGCTCGATGAGGCTTAACTTTTTCGATCACCGAACTTGGTTTTGGTCACCAAATCGTCAATTTTAGTCCGATTTTGCTCATTTTTTGTGGGCGAGCTCCACTTGAGCCATAGTTGGGGATAGAATAAAAAAATCGGGCACAGCAAACCATTTTGGACACGTTTTTACCAATTTTCAAAAAAGTATCCGCGCTCGATGAGGCTTAACTTTTTCGATCACCGAACTTGGTTTTGGTCACCAAATCGTCAATTTTAGTCCGATTTTGCTCATTTTTTGTGGGCAAGCTCCACTTGAGCCATAGTTGGGGATAGAATAAAAAAATCGGGCACAGCGAACCATTTTGGACACGTTTTTACCAATTTTCAAAAAAGTATCCGCGCTCGATGAGGCTTAACTTTTTCGATCACCGAACTTGGTTTTGGTCACCAAATCGTCAATTTTAGTCCGATTTTGCTCATTTTTTTGTGGGCAAGCTCCACTTGAGCCATAGTTGGGGATAGAATAAAAAAATCGGGCACAGCGAACCATTTTGGACACGTTTTTACCGATTTTCAAAAAAGTATCCGCGCTCGATGAGGCTTAACTTTTTCGATCACCGAACTTTGTTTTGGTCACCAAATCGTCAATTTTTTGTCCGATTTTGCTTATTTTTTGTGGGCAAGCTCCACTTGAGCCATAGTTGGGGATAGAATAAAAAAATCGGGCACAGCGAACCATTTTGGACACGTTTTTACCAATTTTCAAAAAAGTATCCGCGCTCGATGAGGCTTAACTTTTTCGATCACCGAACTTGGTTTTGGTCACCAAATCGTCAATTATAGTCCGATTTTGCTCCTTTTTTGTGGGCAAGCTCCACTTGAGCCATAGTTGGGGATAGAATAAAAAAATCGGGCACAGCGAACCATTTTGGACACGTTTTTACCAATTTTCAAAAAAGTATCCGCGCTCGATGAGGCTTAACTTTTTCGATCACCGAACTTGGTTTTGGTCACCAAATCGTCAATTTTAGTCCGATTTTGCTCATTTTTTGTGGGCAAGCTCCACTTGAGCCATAGTTGGGGATAGAATAAAAAAATCAGGCACAGCGAACCATTTTGGACACGTTTTTACCAATTTTCAAAAAAGTATCCGCGCTCGATGAGGCTTAACTTTTTCGATCACCGAACTTGGTTTTGGTCACCAAATCGTCAATTTTAGTCCGATTTTGCTCATTTTTTGTGGGCAAGCTCCACTTGAGCCATAGTTGGGGATAGAATAAAAAAATCGGGCACAGCGAACCATTTTGGACACGTTTTTACCAATTTTCAAAAAAGTATCCGCGCTCGATGAGGCTTAACTTTTTCGATCACCGAACTTGGTTTTGGTCACCAAATCGTCATTTTTAGTCCGATTTTGCTTATTTTTTGTGGGCAAGCTCCACTTGAGCCATAGTTGGGGATAGAATAAAAAAATCGGGCACAGCGAACCATTTTGGACACGTTTTTACCAATTTTCAAAAAAGTATCCGCGCTCGATGAGGCTTAACTTTTTCGATCACCGAACTTGGTTTTGGTCACCAAATCGTCAATTTTAGTCCGATTTTGCTCATTTTTTGTGGGCAAGCTCCACTTGAGCCATAGTTGGGGATAGAATAAAAAAATCGGGCACAGCGAACCATTTTGGACACGTTTTTACCGATTTTCAAAAAAGTATCCGCGCTCGATGAGGCTTAACTTTTTCGATCACCGAGGCTTTTGGAGGCTCTAAAATGTGTAGATATCAAATATTATTATTCTGTGAGGCTTTAATACTCAAAACAAAAAGCCTACAACACCTGGTGTTCCCAAGCGGTCACCCATCCAAGTACTAACCAGGCCCAATGTTGCTTAACTTCGGTGATCGGACGAGAACCGGTGCATTCAACATGGTATGGTCGTAGGCATTTGCGTAAGTGGGAGCGAATTTATATACAACAGTATTGTATTGTAGTCTTATATTCATATACAGGATCAGTTTAACTCGCCGCCTTGCGGTTTGCAAAATAGTCACTTAATACATGCAATTTTAGCCACGGTTGTGTTATAATTTATGCAATTCGTAGCCATACAGTGTATCATGACCAACGCACAAACTTTTTGCTTCCAACCATCCACAATACAGTGGAACGGCCCCAAAACAAAGGAGAGATGAATTGGGTCCGAGGAACCTGCTCAACCGGACATTGAACCGGAAGCATGACTTCAGTGGGTTTAGGCCGGTACTTGGGAAAATCATAGCTGAATTGCTTTTAGCCTAATTGTTGTGCTTTTTCTTTTACTTTTTTCTTTTACCTTTTCTCCTAATTTTACTCTTCAAAATTTCTTTTAAATCCCTTTCCTCCTTAGCTTTAGCTTTTTAAGTTCCTCTTTTTAAGTTGCTCTCTCCTATACTGAAGAGCGCTTAGAGTTCTTATTAAGTTAACTTCTGAGTTTTCCAAAACACTAATTTTTATTTGAGAAACCTTTCGTTTGTCACAATCTACTTTTCATAAGTCTTCGTCTTCAAACAATTAAGTTTTCCCCTATGGGGGAGAACACTATTCCCTCGTTGATTACGCCTACTCCCAGCGAAAACCAAAATATGTATTCTTCAATCACTCAAAAAGGCTTGTCGAAAGAAACCAACTCAAGCGAATTCCAGATCATGCAAATTATTCCTCCTTTTACGAAATCAATTATTTCAAACACAGATTCTTTGAACAACGCCTATCTTCAGTGTGCTAAATCAATTCTGCACGAATTCCCGCAAGAAGCACGAAATCAAATAACAATCAGCAAAACATTCGCATACATAAGAGACAGAAGACTTCATTCGCTGACTGTTGTTTCACCACCAACTGTCAAAAAGCAATACCATTCGATTAGATCCAGAGGCCTAAATTTACTAGGCAAAACCGTTTTTCCTATGGGCAAACATTTCCTCAACACAGAAAAATCATTCTATCCTAGAAGATACAATATCAAATTCAGTAATCTCCCTTATGTTTGCACAGACACTGAAGCCCTGAAACTAATAGATCTTCCAGAGGGAATAGAACATAGCCCCGCAATTATTCGAATGAAAGACAACATAGGAGGCGATCTCATCTTCAATGGTTATGCAACACTGAGTGTGACAGTGAAAAACGCAACTGAAGAGGAAAGATTAAAAACTTGGTCATATGAAAATCGGATCGCAGAATTCAAAGAATGGAACAGCTTAGAGATCAAGTTCCATGCTCCCTCATTACATAACTGCAGTTACTGTGAAGAAAGCAAACTACAGTATCGGGGACACCATAAAGATTGGTGCTACTTATGGCAAAACCAGCTACAAAGAATCAAAAATGTGCAAAACATAAACAAAGAAACAAAGAATAATCGTGCTGAAAAGCAGAAACCAACAAATTTTCATAAAGTTCCCGAAACTGAAACAATCAGTGACACCTCCTCTTGCAACTTGACCATAGATGAAGAGGAAGTGGAAGAAACTTATACAGAAGAAATTTGTAGTGGCACAACAGAAAATACTACAGTCATAGAACAAGAAACAGAAAACGCTGACAAAACCTCAACCAACATACAAAACGCTGAATGTAATGATTCCGCCTATCTTAATACAGAGAAGTTTCAATCTTTAGAGCTTGATAATAGTGCTGTTCTCAAACAGTACAGACCAGGCGCCAAAAGGCCACTTAGTGAAACACAAAAACAACAAAACGCGCAAATCGCAAAACACTTCTTGAAGGATCAGTGGATTAAGGAGAAAATTCAATTCGAACAAAACAAAAATGATTGAGCACAAAGTTTTCTGTTTGAATTCAAGTGGCCTTAAGAGCCCGAAAAATTCTTCGCAATAATCGAAAAATGCTACAAATTAGCTAGCGGAACTTTATTCATTTTGTGTATCCAGGAATCGAAAATTCCAGCTCTATCTCGTTCACACGAAACAGTTCTCGAGCAATACAAATTACGCTATCATCTAGTGCCTGCAATAAACTGCAGTGGAGGTTTAGTTACAGTTTGGAGTGAAGAACTAAAAACTGATAATCAAATACTGCAATCACGAGATCACTCTGGAATTAATTTTACGGAACTCAATCTAACTGTATTCAATGTATATCTGAATACAAGCTTCTATTGTGAAAAGTTGAAGCAATTAAGCTCAAATCTCTCGAAACTCAACACGGAACGATCTATTGTTTTAGCAGGGGATTTTAATGCTTTCAGTCATGATTCGCGAAACACATCAACTGCTTTTCGAAGCCTAGACGATAGAGTTAAGCGATTTGTAAAGCTCCAAACGGTTACAGAGCATGCTCTACTATTTGATGCAGCGGTAGAACTGGACGTACTTGATTTCACACACTATGACAAAAGAACATCGTCTTTTTCACGAATAGACTATTTTTTTACAAACCAAACCCAGTACAGCGAAATGAAAGTACATCGGAGCAATTTCTCAGATCACATGCTGTTAGAACTAAGCAACAAAAGCGAAGAAAAAGAACGAGGCCAAAGCTTTTGGAAAATGAACGATGCTATTTTATTTCCAAACAAAGAGTACATCAAAACAGAAATAGAAGCATTTGGAATGAACTGTTTGACACATGAAAGTTATGAAGAGCTGAAGTGCCACATACGTGATGTCTGCCAAGCCTTAGCTATTAATAAATCAAAAATCTTAAGCTCGCAAATTAAAAACATCCTGGCCGAAGAGAAAAGGATGAGAGAACAAATACAAAATCATGACTCCAATGAAAAAACTTTAAAACGATATAATGATACAGTCTCGAAAATAAATGCGTATGACAACAACAAACAAAAAGATCAGTTCATCCACTTCAAGAAATTGACCCAATCATGCGAACTTGGAAACGCGAAAGACTTGAAAACTTGGGCAAAGCAAAAAAACAACACGAACAATATTACTTCACTTAGGGTTGGCGCAAGTGTTACAACAAATCAGGAAGAAATCATCAAAGTCTTTGAAAACCATTTTTCACAGCTTTACAAAAGCAAGAAAAAAGGCTCTTTTGAGATTTTTCTTGACCATTTGAACGAGCGCAAAAACGAAGCAACAAATGATGTAAATGAAATCACCATAGATGAAGTATTGAAAGCAATTAACAAACTCAATGCAAAGAGCTCACCGGGTTCGGATGGAATAACCTCAAACTTTTACAAGATTTTTAAGAGAGAAATGGCCCCATTGCTACAAAGCGTTTTCAACAATATTGTTCGAACTGAAAAAGTCCCTGAAAGCCAAAATATTGCAATCTTAAAACTTCTACCTAAAACTGATAATCCGAGAACTGTTGATGAATTTAGACCTATAAGCTTGCTGAACACTGACCTCAAAATTCTATCACACATTCTATCTGCCAGAATCATAATAGATCTTGAAGACATAATAGGCCAACATCAGCATGCATACTTGAGCAAAAGACAAATCCATATAGCATTAAATAAAGTTCGAAAAGCCCATAAGCAACTAAATAACAGCAAATGCCTTGTGAATCTGGATTTTTCAAAAGCTTTTGACAAAGTAGACAGAGATTACATCTTCGCCCTTCTCGATAAAATTGGCATTGACCAATACACAAAATCTGCCATCAGAACAGTTTACAATGAAACGAAAGCAATTATTGAAATCAATGGCTACCTTTCCAAAACAATTGTACTACAACGCGGAGTTAGGCAAGGTTGTCCCCTTTCAGCTTTACTTTTCATACTTGCTGTTGAGCCCTTGCTTTGCTGTATAGACAACTCACCACATATTAAAGGATTCACCAGCTCAAAAACAGTGGCTTATGCAGACGACATTACTTGCTCAATACGCATATCATCGATTGAAGGACTATTTGACACTGTCAGAGATTTTTGCGATTGCACTCAACTAGAAATCAACGTCAAAAAGAGTGAGATCCTGTCAACGAGAGACATAGCTTTCTATAAAACTGTACGTGTAACAAAAATCCTGGGCATTAAATTCTTTACTGATAAATCATCAACAAACTTACTTGATCTCATCAAAACACAAATTGCCATTTACATGCGCTTCATTTCTCGATCGAAAACTTTAAAAGCCAAGAGACAAATCATTGAAACTTTTATCCTTCCAAAGTTCCTGTATTATTCAAGACACACGGACACAACAGTAAATAATCTGACGAATGTTCAAAAACTCATCAACAATCTACTAAAAACTGGTGACAAAATGGAAATTAGAAGTGAAGTTCTTTACCAATCTGTTGCTGGGCGGTATCTCTCTTCCACATATTACATCAAAAATAATCTCAGCAAAACTGATAGACGAAATTAACTCATCAAACGAGAACGATGTTTCCTTTCCAAATGACTTAACAATTTTGTTAAAATCTTTAAAGCTCAAAGTCTCTCAAACTGACAACAGTATCCATCTGTTTAAGAACAACATCGAAACTTCCCTGAGACTTGACAAAGCCTTAAGAACAAGTGAGATTTACTGGTATATCATTGCTCAAGTTTTTCCAACAAGTTTTATCGAGGACCGCTTAAACAAATCCGTCATAAAGTACAATTGTTCAACGAAAGAATTAACTCTCTTTAGCAAAAATATCTGGAAATTTTACAAACTTTTGCCACAACAACAAAATCTTTTATATCGCCTTGCCTTCAATTGTCTTGTTGACAAACAGATTAGATGGATGAAAAATTTTTCAGAGTCACCAATTTGCAGCTATTGCGAAAAAGAGTTTGAAACATCGGAACATTTAATTCTCAAATGCGAACAATTATCTGGAGCGAGAAGTACCCTAAGGCTGAATAGTTGGCGCGACGTCTTTGTAAATATGAAAGTTGAAACTCTTAGATTTACGGCAAGTGTCCTAAATGGATCCTGGCAAGAAACCCCTGAACAAACAAAAAACTATTTGAATTTTGTACTTAATTTGTAAAGCTTCAACAATGAAATCTGATAAACTTTCCTTGTAAATACCAACTGTAACGATTCATCAATGAAACCTGCTGTATTATTTCAACATCATTGTAAATAACAACTGTAAATAATAGCATCTGAATTTATTATTTAAAAGCCTAATTGTTGTGATAAACTTATTAAATAGGTAAGTATCAACTCTATTTGATAAGTTTTATTTGAATGCCCTCTGCGTTAGCGGAGTGCAGCCTAAAGAATGGAACTAAGCGATTTGCACTAACTTAAAAGTTAGTTTAATAAAGGGAAACTTTGCAATTAGTATTGATGTTTCCGAGAGCGTTCCAAATATCAAATACACAGTAAGCACAAGCGGGGGAACAATTAGAATGGCCTATACAAGTATGTGGGGTGTGTTTGGAGCAATGGTTATTGCTGAAATTGTCATTTACAAAAAGTATCCGCGCTCGATGAGGCTTAACTTTTTCGATCACCGAACTTTGTTTTGGTCACCAAATCGTCAATTTTTTGTCCGATTTTGCTTATTTTTTGTGGGCAAGCTCCACTTGAGCCATAGTTGGGGATAGAATAAAAAAATCGGGCACAGCGAACCATTTTGGACACGTTTTTACCAATTTTCAAAAAAGTATCCGCGCTCGATGAGGCTTAACTTTTTCGATCACCGAACTTGGTTTTGGTCACCAAATCGTCAATTTTAGTCCGATTTTGCTCATTTTTTGTGGACAAGCTCCACTTGAGCCATAGTTGGGGATAGAATAAAAAAATCGGGCACAGCGAACCATTTTGGACACGTTTTTACCGATTTTCAAAAAAGTATCCGCGCTCGATGAGGCTTAACTTTTTCGATCACCGAACTTGGTTTTGGTCACCAAATCGTCAATTTTAGTCCGATTTTGCTCATTTTTTGTGGGCAAGCTCCACTTGAGCCATAGTTGGGGATAGAATAAAAAAATCGGGCACAGCGAACCATTTTGGACACGTTTTTACCAATTTTCAAAAAAGTATCCGCGCTCGATGAGGCTTAACTTTTTCGATCACCGAACTTGGTTTTGGTCACCAAATCGTCAATTTTAGTCCGATTTTGCTCATTTTTTGTGGGCAAGCTCCACTTGAGCCATAGTTGGGGATACAATAAAAAAATTGGGCACAGCGAACCATTTTGGACACGTTTTTACCAATTTTCAAAAAAGTATCCGCGCTCGATGAGGCTTAACTTTTTCGATCACCGAACTTGGTTTTGGTCACCAAATCGTCAATTTTAGTCCGATTTTGCTCATTTTTTGTGGGCAAGCTCCACTTGAGCCATAGTTGGGGATAGAATAAAAAAATCGGGCACAGCGAACCATTTTGGACACGTTTTCACCGATTTTCAAAAAAGTATCCGCGCTCGATCAGGCTTAACTTTTTCGATCACCGAGGCTTTTGGAGGCTCTAAAATGTGTAGATATCAAATATTATTATTCTGTGAGGCTTTAATACTCAAAACAAAAAGCCTACAACACCTGGTGTTCCCAAGCGGTCACCCATCCAAGTACTAACCAGGCCCAATGTTGCTTAACTTCGGTGATCGGACGAGAACCGGTGCATTCAACATGGTATGGTCGTAGGCATTTGCGTAAGTGGGAGCGAATTTATATACAACGGTATTGTATTGTAGTCTTATATTCATATACAGGATCAGTTTAACTCGCCGCCTTGCGGTTTGCAAAATAGTCACTTAATACATGCAATTTTAGCCACGGTTGTGTTATAATTTATGCAATTCGTAGCCATACAGTGTATCATGACCAACGCACAAACTTTTTGCTTCCAACCATCCACAATACAGTGGAACGGCCCCAAAACAAAGGAGAGATGAATTGGGTCCGAGGAACCTGCTCAACCGGACATTGAACCGGAAGCATGACTTCAGTGGGTTTAGGCCGGTACTTGGGAAAATCATAGCTGAATTGCTTTTAGCCTAATTGTTGTGATGATAAACATTCTGATAATGTCACTCTCGGATTATTACCGCAAAGTGTGATAGGAAAGCGAAAGCAAGTACTCCACTTTGTGCAAGAACGTCCTTTGGGAGTGAGTCTTTTATAAAAAGAGATTTTTCACTAAAAGCTGCTTTTTCACTAAGATTTAAAATCCTGGCTTTTTCTTTTACCTTTTTCTCCTAATTTTACTCTTCAAAATTTCTTTTAAATCCCTTTCCTCCTTAGCTTTAGCTTTTTAAGTTCCTCTTTTTAAGTTGCTCTCTCCTTTACTGTAGAGCGCTTAGAGTTCTTATTAAGTTAACTTCTGAGTTTTCCAAAACACTAATTTTTATTTGAGAAACCTTTCGTTTGTCACAATCTACTTTTCATAAGTCTTCGTCTTCAAACAATTAAGTTTTCCCCTATGGGGGAGAACACTATCCCCTCGTTGATTACGCCTACTCCCAGCGAAAACCAAAACATGTATTCTTCAATCACTCAAAAAGGCTTGTCGAAAGAAACCAACTCAAGCGAATTCCAGATCATGCAAATTATTCCTCCTTTTACGAAATCAATTATTTCAAACACAGATTCTTTGAAAAACGCCTATCTTCAGTGTGCTAAATCAATTCTGCACGAATTCCCGCAAGAAGCACGAAATCAAATAACAATCAGCAAAACATTCGCATACATAAGAGACAAAAGACTTCATTCGCTGACTGTTGTTTCACCACCAACTGTCAAAAAGCAATACCATTCGATAAGATCCAGAGGCCTAAATTTACTAGGCAAAACCGTTTTTCCTATGGGCAAACATTTCCTCAACACAGAAAAATCATTCTATCCTAGAAGATACAATATCAAATTCAGTAATCTCCCTTATGTTTGCACAGACACTGAAGCCCTGAAACTAATAGATCTTCCAGAGGGAATAGAACATAGCCCCGCAATTATTCGAATGAAAGACAACATAGGAGGCGATCTCATCTTCAATGGTTATGCAACACTGAGTGTGACAGTGAAAAACGCAACTGAAGAGGAAAGATTAAAAACTTGGTCATATGAAAATCGGATCGCAGAATTCAAAGAATGGAACAGCTTAGAGATCAAGTTCCATGCTCCCTCATTACATAACTGCAGTTACTGTGAAGAAAGCAAACTACAGTATCGGGGACACCATAAAGATTGGTGCTACTTATGGCAAAACCAGCTACAAAGAATCAAAAATGTGCAAAACATAAACAAAGAAACAAAGAATAATCGTGCTGAAAAGCAGAAACCAACAAATTTTCATAAAGTTCCCGAAACTGAAACAATCAGTGACACCTCCTCTTGCAACTTGACCATAGATGAAGAGGAAGTGGAAGAAACTTATACAGAAGAAATTTGTAGTGGCACAACAGAAAATGCTACAGTCATAGAACAAGAAACAGAAAACGCTGACAAAACCTCAACCAACATACAAAACGCTGAATGTAATGATTCCGCCTATCTTAATACAGAGAAGTTTCAATCTTTAGAGCTTGATAATAGTGCTGTTCTCAAACAGTACAGACCAGGCGCCAAAAGGCCACTTAGTGAAACACAAAAACAACAAAACGCGCAAATCGCAAAACACTTCTTGAACGAGCAGTGGATTAAGAAGAAAAATCAGTTCGAACAAAACAAAAATGATTGAGCACAAAGTTTTCTGTTTGAATTCATGTGGCCTTAAGAGCCCGAAAAAATTCTTCGCAATAATCGAAAAATGCTACAAATTAGCTAGCGGAACTTTATTCATTTTGTGTATCCAAGAATCGAAAATTCCAGCTCTATCTCGTTCACACGAAACAGTTCTTGAGCAATACAAATTACGCTATCATCTAGTGCCTGCAATAAACTGCAGTGGAGGTTTAGTTACAGTTTGGAGTGAAGAACTAAAAACTGATAATCAAATACTGCAATCACGAGATCACTCTGGAATTAATTTTACGGAACTCAATCTAACTGTATTCAATGTATATCTGAATACAAGCTTCTATTGTGAAAAGTTGAAGCAATTAAGCTCAAATCTCTCGAAACTCAACACGGAACGATCTATTGTTTTAGCAGGGGATTTTAATGCTTTCAGTCATGATTCGCGAAACACATCAACTGCTCTTCGAAGCGTAGACGATAGAGTTAAGCGATTTGTAAAGCTCCAAACGGTTACAGAGCATGCTCTACTATTTGATGCAGCGGTAGAACTGGACGTACTTGATTTCACACACTATGACAAAAGAACATCGTCTTTTTCACGAATAGAATATTTTTTTACAAACCAAACCCAGTACAGCGAAATGAAAGTACATCGGAGCAATTTCTCAGATCACATGCTGTTAGAACTAAGCAACAAAAGCGAAGAAAAAGAACGAGGCCAAAGCTTTTGGAAAATGAACGATGCTATTTTATTTCCAAACAAAGAGTACATCAAAACAGAAATAGAAGCATTTGGAATGAACTGTTTGACACATGAAAGTTATGAAGAGCTGAAGTGCCACATACGTGATGTCTGCCAAGCCTTAGCTATTAATAAATCAAAAATCTTAAGCTCGCAAATGAAAAACATCCTGGCCGAAGAGAAAAGGCTGAGAGAACAAATACAAAATCATGACTCCAATGAAAAAATTTTAAAACGATATAATGATACAGTCTCGAAAATAAATGCGTATGACAACAACAAACAAAAAGTTCAGTTCATCCACTTCAAGATATTGACCCAATCATGCGAACTTGGAAACGCGAAAGACTTGAAAACTTGGGCAAAGCAAAAAAACAACACGAACAATATTACTTCACTTAGGGTTGGCGCAAGTGTTACAACAAATCAGGAAGAAATCATCAAAGTCTTTGAAAACCATTTTTCACAGCTTTACAAAAGCAAGAAAAAAGGCTCTTTTGAGATTTTTCTTGACCATTTGAACGAGCGCAAAAACGAAGCAACAAATGATGTAAATGAAATCACCATAGATGAAGTATTGAAAGCAAATAACAAACTCAATGCAAAGAGCTCACCGGGTTCGGATGGAATAACCTCAAACTTTTACAAGATTTTTAAGAGAGAAATGGCCCCATTGCTACAAAGCGTTTTCAACAATATTGTTCGAACTGAAAAAGTCCCTGAAAGCCAAAATATTGCAATCTTAAAACTTCTGCCTAAAACTGATAATCCGAGAACTGTTGATGAATTTAGACCTATAAGCTTGCTGAACACTGACCTCAAAATTCTATCACATATTCTATCTGCCAGAATCATAATAGATCTTGAAGACATAATAGGCCAACATCAGCATGCATACTTGAGCAAAAGACAAATCCATATAGCATTAAATAAAGTTCGAAAAGCCCATAAGCAACTAAATAACAGCAAATGCCTTGTGAATCTGGATTTTTCAAAAGCTTTTGACAAAGTAGACAGAGATTACATCTTCGCCCTTCTCGATAAAATTGGCATTGACCAATACACAAAATCTGCCATCAGAACAGTTTACAATGAAACGAAAGCAATTATTGAAATCAATGGCTACCTTTCCAAAACAATTGTACTACAACGCGGAGTTAGGCAAGGATGTCCCCTTTCAGCTTTACTTTTCATACTTGCTGTTGAGCCCTTGCTTTGCTGTATAGACAACTCACCACATATTAAAGGATTCACCAGCTCAAAAACAGTGGCTTATGCAGACGACATTACTTGCTCAATACGCATATCATCGATTGAAGGACTATTTGACACTGTCAAAGATTTTTGCGATTGCACTCAACTAGAAATCAACGTCAAAAAGAGTGAGATCCTGTCAACGAGAGACATAGCTTTCTATAAAACTGTACGTGTAACAAAAATCCTGGGCATTAAATTCTTTACTGATAAATCATCAACAAACTTACTTGATCTCATCAAAACACAAATTGCCATTTACATGCGCTTCATTTCTCGATCGAAAACTTTAAAAGCCAAGAGACAAATCATTGAAACTTTTATCCTTCCAAAGTTCCTGTATTATTCAAGACACACGGACACAACAGTAAATATTCTGACGAATGTTCAAAAACTCATCAACAATCTACTAAAAACTGGTGACAAAATGGAAATTAGAAGTGAAGTTCTTTACCAATCTGTTGCTGTGGGCGGTATCTCTCTTCCACATATTACATCAAAAATAATCTCAGCAAAACTGATAGACGAAATTAACTCATCAAACGAGAACGATGTTTCCTTTCCAAATGACTTAACAATTTTGTTAAAATCTTTAAAGCTCAAAGTCTCTCAAACTGACAACAGTATCCTTCTGTTTAAGAACAACATCGAAACTTCCCTGAGACTTGACAAAGCCTTAAGAACAAGTGAGATTTACTGGTATATCATTGCTCAAGTTTTTCCAACAAGTTTTATCGAGGACCGCTTAAACAAATCCGTCATAAAGTACAATTGTTCAACGAAAGAATTAACTCTCTTTAGCAAAAATATCTGGAAATTTTACAAACTTTTGCCACAACAACAAAATCTTTTATATCGCCTTGCCTTCAATTGTCTTGTTGACAAACAGATTAGATGGATGAAAAATTTTTCAGAGTCACCAATTTGCAGCTATTGCGAAAAAGAGTTTGAAACAGCGGAACATTTAATTCTCAAATGCGAACAATTATCTGGAGCGAGAAGTACCCTAAGGCTGAATAGTTGGCGCGACGTCTTTGTAAATATGAAAGTTGAAACTCTTAGATTTACGGCAAGTGTCCTAAATGGATCCTGGCAAGAAACCCCTGAACAAACAAAAAACTATTTGAATTTTGTACTTAATTTGTAAAGCTTCAACAATGAAATCTGATAAACTTTCCTTGTAAATACCAACTGTAACGATTCATCAATGAAACCTGCTGTATTATTTCAACATCATTGTAAATAACAACTGTAAATAATAGCATCTGAATTTATTATTTAAAAGCCTAATTGTTGTGATAAACTTATTAAATAGGTAAGTATCAACTCTATTTGATAAGTTTTATTTGAATGCACTCTGCGTTAGCGGAGTGCAGCCTAAAGAATGGAACTAAGCGATTTACACTAACTTAAGAGTTAGTTTAATAAAGGGAAACTTTGCAATTAGTATTGATGTTTCCGAGAGCGTTCCAAATATCAAATACACAGTAAGCACAAGCGGGGGAACAATTAGAATGGCCTATACAAGTATGTGGGGTGTGTTTGGAGCAATGGTTATTGCTGAAATTGTCATTTACAAAAAGTATCCGCGCTCGATGAGGCTTAACTTTTTCGATCACCGAACTTTGTTTTGGTCACCAAATCGTCAATTTTTTGTCCGATTTTGCTTATTTTTTGTGGGCAAGCTCCACTTGAGCCATAATTGGGGATAGAATAAAAAAATCGGGCACAGCGAACCATTTTGGACACGTTTTTACCAATTTTCAAAAAAGTATCCGCGCTCGATGAGGCTTAACTTTTTCGATCACCGAACTTGGTTTTGGTCACCAAATCGTCAATTTTAGTCCGATTTTGCTCATTTTTTGTGGGCAAGCTCCACTTGAGCCATAATTGGGGATAGAGTAAAAAAATCGGGCACAGCGAACCATTTTGGACACGTTTTTACCAATTTTCAAAAAAGTATCCGCGCTCGATGAGGCTTAACTTTTTCGATCACCGAACTTGATTTTGGTCACCAAATCGTCAATTTTAGTCCGATTTTGCTCATTTTTTGTGGGCAAGCTCCACTTGAGCCATAGTTGGGGATAGAATGAAAAAATCGGGCACAGCGAACCATTTTGGACACGTTTTTACCAATTTTCAAAAAAGTATCCGCGCTCGATGAGGCTTAACTTTTTCGATCACCGAACTTGGTTTTGGTCACCAAATCGTCAATTTTAGTCCGATTTTGCTCATTTTTTGTGGGCAAGCTCCACTTGAGCCATAGTTGGGGATAGAATAAAAAAATCGGGCACAGCGAACCATTTTGGACACGTTTTTACCAATTTTCAAAAAAGTATCCGCGCTCGATGAGGCTTAACTTTTTCGATCACCGAACTTGGTTTTGGTCACCAAATCGTCAATTTTAGTCCGATTTTGCTCATTTTTTGTGGGCAAGCTCCACTTGAGCCATAGTTGGGGATAGAATAAAAAAATCGGGCACAGCGAACCATTTTGGACACGTTTTTACCAATTTTCAAAAAAGTATCCGCGCTCGATGAGGCTTAACTTTTTCGATCACCGAACTTGATTTTGGTCACCAAATCGTCAATTTTAGTCCGATTTTGCTCATTTTTTGTGGGCAAGCTCCACTTGAGCCATAGTTGGGGATAGAATAAAAAAATCGGGCACAGCGAACCATTTTGGACACGTTTTTACCAATTTTCAAAAAAGTATCCGCGCTCGATGAGGCTTAACTTTTTCGATCATCGAACTTGGTTTTGGTCACCAAATCGTCAATTTTAGTCCGATTTTGCTCATTTTTTGTGGGCAAGCTCCACTTGAGCCATAGTTGGGGATAGAATAAAAAAATCGGGCACAGCGAACCATTTTGGACACGTTTTTACCAATTTTCAAAAAAGTATCCGCGCTCGATGAGGCTTAACTTTTTCGATCACCGAACTTGGTTTTGGTCACCAAATCGTCAATTTTAGTCCGATTTTGCTCATTTTTTGTGGGCAAGCTTCACTTGAGCCATAGTTGGGGATAGAATAAAAAAATCGGGCACAGCGAACCATTTTGGACACGTTTTTACCAATTTTCAAAAAAGTATCCGCGCTCGATGAGGCTTAACTTTTTCGATCACCGAACTTGGTTTTGGTCACCAAATCGTCAATTTTAGTCCGATTTTGCTCATTTTTTGTGGGCAAGCTCCACTTGAGCCATAGTTGGGGATAGAATAAAAAAATCGGGCACAGCGAACCATTTTGGACACGTTTTTACCAATTTTCAAAAAAGTATCCGCGCTCGATGAGGCTTAACTTTTTCGATCACCGAACTTGGTTTTGGTCACCAAATCGTCAATTTTAGTCCGATTTTGCTCATTTTTTGTGGGCAAGCTCCACTTGAGCCATAGTTGGGGATAGAATAAAAAAATCGGGCACAACGAACCATTTTGGACACGTCTTTACCAATTTTCAAAAAAGTATCCGCGCTCGATGAGGCTTAACTTTTTCGATCACCGAACTTGGTTTTGGTCACCAAATCGTCAATTTTAGTCCGATTTTGCTCATTTTTTGCGGGCAAGCTCCACTTGAGCCATAATTGGGGATAGAATAAAAAAATTGGGCACAGCGAACCATTTTGGACACGTTTTTACCAATTTTCAAAAAAGTATCCGCGCTCGATGAGGCTTAACTTTTTCGATCACCGAACTTGGTTTTGGTCACCAAATCGTCAATTTTAGTCCGATTTTGCTCATTTTTTGTGGGCAAGCTCCACTTGAGCCATAGTTGGGGATAGAATAAAAAAATCGGGCACAGCGAACCATTTTGGACACGTTTTTACCAATTTTCAAAAAAGTATCCGCGCTCGATGAGGCTTAACTTTTTCGATCACCGAACTTGATTTTGGTCACCAAATCGTCAATTTTAGTCCGATTTTGCTCATTTTTTGTGGGCAAGCTCCACTTGAGCCATAGTTGGGGATAGAATAAAAAAATCGGGCACAGCGAACCATTTTGGACACGTTTTTACCAATTTTCAAAAAAGTATCCGCGCTCGATGAGGCTTAACTTTTTCGATCACCGAACTTGGTTTTGGTCACCAAATCGTCAATTTTAGTCCGATTTTGCTCATTTTTTGTGGGCAAGCTCCACTTGAGCCATAGTTGGGGATAGAATAAAAAAATCGGGCACAGCGAACCATTTTGGACACGTTTTTACCAATTTTCAAAAAAGTATCCGCGCTCGATGAGGCTTAACTTTTTCGATCACCGAACTTGGTTTTCGTCACCAAATCGTCAATTTTAGTCCGATTTTGCTCATTTTTTTTGGGCAAGCTCCACTTGAGCCATAGTTGGGGATAGAATAAAAAAATCGGGCACAGCGAACCATTTTGGACACGTTTTTACCAATTTTCAAAAAAGTATCCGCGCTCGATGAGGCTTAACTTTTTCGATCACCGAACTTGATTTTGGTCACCAAATCGTCAATTTTAGTCCGATTGTGCTCATTTTTTGTGGGCAAGCTCCACTTGAGCCATAGTTGGGGATAGAATAAAAAAATCGGGCACAGCGAACCATTTTGGACACGTTTTTACCAATTTTCAAAAAAGTATCCGCGCTCGATGAGGCTTAACTTCTTCGATCACCGAACTTGGTTTTGGTCACCAAATCGTCAATTTTAGTCCGATTTTGCTCATTTTTTGTGGGCAAGCTCCACTTGAGCCATAGTTGGGGATAGAATAAAAAAATCGGGCACAGCGAACCATTTAGGACACGTTTTTACCAATTTTCAAAAAAGTATCCGCGCTCGATGAGGCTTAACTTTTTCGATCACCGAACTTGATTTTGGTCACCAAATCGTCAATTTTAGTCCGATTTTGCTCATTTTTTGTGGGCAAGCTTCACTTGAGCCATAGTTGGGGATAGAATAAAAAAATCGGGCACAGCGAACCATTTTGGACACGTTTTTACCAATTTTCAAAAAAGTATCCGCGCTCGATGAGGCTTAACTTTTTCGATCACCGAACTTGGTTTTGGTCACCAAATCGTCAATTTTAGTCCGATTTTGCTCATTTTTTGTGGGCAAGCTCCACTTGAGCCATAGTTGGGGATAGAATAAAAAAATCGGGCACAGCGAACCATTTTGGACACGTTTTTACCAATTTTCAAAAAAGTATCCGCGCTCGATGAGGCTTAACTTTTTCGATCACCGAACTTGATTTTGGTCACCAAATCGTCAATTTTAGTCCGATTTTGCTCATTTTTTGTGGGCAAGCTTCACTTGAGCCATAGTTGGGGATAGAATAAAAAAATCGGGCACAGCAAACCATTTTGGACACGTTTTTACCAATTTTCAAAAAAGTATCCGCGCTCGATGAGGCTTAACTTTTTCGATCACCGAACTTGGTTTTGGTCACCAAATCGTCAATTTTAGTCCGATTTTGCTCATTTTTTGTGGGCAAGCTCCACTTGAGCCATAGTTGGGGATAGAATAAAAAAATCGGGCACAGCGAACCATTTTGGACACGTTTTTACCAATTTTCAAAAAAGTATCCGCGCTCGATGAGGCTTAACTTTTTCGATCACCGAACTTGGTTTTGGTCACCAAATCGTCAATTTTAGTCCGATTTTGCTCATTTTTTGTGAGCAAGCTCCACTTGAGCCATAGTTGGGGATAGAATAAAAAAATCGGGCACAGCGAACCATTTTGGACACGTTTTTACCAATTTTCAAAAAAGTATCCGCGCTCGATGAGGCTTAACTTTTTCGATCACCGAACTTGATTTTGGTCACCAAATCGTCAATTTTAGTCCGATTTTGCTCATTTTTTGTGGGCAAGCTCCACTTGAGCCATAGTTGGGGATAGAATAAAAAAATCGGGCACAGCGAACCATTTTGGACACGTTTTTACCAATTTTCAAAAAAGTATCCGCGCTCGATGAGGCTTAACTTTTTCGATCACCGAACTTGGTTTTGGTCACCAAATCGTCAATTTTAGTCCAATTTTGCTCATTTTTTGTGGGCAAGCTCCACTTGAGCCATAGTTGGGGATAGAATAAAAAAATTGGGCACAGCGAACCATTTTGGACACGTTTTTACCAATTTTCAAAAAAGTATCCGCGCTCGATGAGGCTTAACTTTTTCGATCACCGAACTTGGTTTTGGTCACCAAATCGTCAATTTTAGTCCAATTTTGCTCATTTTTTGTGGGCAAGCTCCACTTGAGCCATAGTTGGGGATAGAATAAAAAAATCGGGCACAGCGAACCATTTTGGACACGTTTTTACCAATTTTCAAAAAAGTATCCGCGCTCGATGAGGCTTAACTTTTTCGATCACCGAACTTGGTTTTGGTCACCAAATCGTCAATTTTAGTCCGATTTTGCTCATTTTTTGTGGGCAAGCTCCACTTGAGCCATAGTTGGGGATAGAATAAAAAAATCGGGCACAGCGAACCATTTTGGACACGTTTTTACCAATTTTCAAAAAAGTATCCGCGCTCGATGAGGCTTAACTTTTTCGATCACCGAACTTGGTTTTGGTCACCAAATCGTCAATTTTAGTCCGATTTTGCTCATTTTTTGTGGGCAAGCTCCACTTGAGCCATAGTTGGGGATAGAATAAAAAAATCGGGCACAGCGAACCATTTTGGACACGTTTTCACCGA
The DNA here is from genome assembly GCF_964194025.1 of Convolutriloba macropyga. NCBI lineage: Eukaryota > Metazoa > Xenacoelomorpha > Acoela > Convolutidae > Convolutriloba > Convolutriloba macropyga. Next base: position 62,085,981 of record NC_134476.1, on the reverse strand, counting down.
TTTTCAAAAAAGTATCCGCGCTCGATCAGGCTTAACTTTTTCGATCACCGAGGCTTTTGGAGGCTCTAAAATGTGTAGATATCAAATATTATTATTCTGTGAGGCTTTAATACTCAAAACAAAAAGCCTACAACACCTGGTGTTCCCAAGCGGTCACCCATCCAAGTACTAACCAGGCCCAATGTTGCTTAACTTCGGTGATCGGACGAGAACCGGTGCATTCAACATGGTATGGTCGTAGGCATTTGCGTAAGTGGGAGCGAATTTATATACAACAGTATTGTATTGTAGTCTTATATTCATATACAGGATCAGTTTAACTTGCCGCCTTGCGGTTTGCAAAATAGTCACTTAATACATGCAATTTTAGCCACGGTTGTGTTATAATTTATGCAATTCGTAGCCATACAGTGTATTATGACCAACGCACAAACTTTTTGCTTCCAACCATCCACAATACAGTGGAACGGCCCCAAAACAAGGGAGAGATGAATTGGGTCCGAGGAACCTGCTCAACCGGACATTGAACCGGAAGCATGACTTCAGTGGGTTTAGGCCGGTACTTGGGAAAATCATAGCTGAATTGCTTTCAGCCTAATTGTTGTGATAAACTTATTAAATAGGTAAGTATCAACTCTATTTGATAAGTTTTATTTGAATGCACTCTGCGTTAGCGGAGTGCAGCCTAAAGAATGGAACTAAGCGATTTGCACTAACTTAAAAGTTAGTTTAATAAAGGGAAACTTTGCTATTAGTATTGATGTTTCCGAGAGCGTTCCAAATATCAAATACACAGTAAGCACAAGCGGGGGAACAATTAGAATGGCCTATACAAGTATGTGGGGTGTGTTTGGAGCAATGGTTATTGCTGAAATTGTCATTTACAAAAAGTATCCGCGCTCGATGAGGCTTAACTTTTTCGATCACCGAACTTTGTTTTGGTCACCAAATCGTCAATTTTTTGTCCGATTTTGCTTATTTTTTGTGGGCAAGCTCCACTTGAGCCATAATTGGGGATAGAATAAAAAAATCGGGCACAGCGAACCATTTTGGACACGTTTTTACCAATTTTCAAAAAAGTATCCGCGCTCGATGAGGCTTAACTTTTTCGATCACCGAACTTGGTTTTGGTCACCAAATCGTCAATTTTAGTCCGATTTTGCTCATTTTTTGTGGGCAAGCTCCACTTGAGCCATAGTTGGGGATAGAATAAAAAAATTGGGCACAGCGAACCATTTTGGACACGTTTTTACCAACTTTCAAAAAAGTATCCGCGCTCGATGAGGCTTAACTTTTTCGATCACCGAACTTGGTTTTGGTCACCAAATCGTCAATTTTAGTCCGATTTTGCTCATTTTTTGTGGGCAAGCTCCACTTGAGCCATAGTTGGGGATAGAATAAAAAAATCGGGCACAGCGAACCATTTTGGACACGTTTTTACCAATTTTCAAAAAAGTATCCGCGCTCGATGAGGCTTAACTTTTTCAATCACCGAACTTGGTTTTGGTCACCAAATCGTCAATTTTAGTCCGATTTTGCTCATTTTTTGTGGGCAAGCTCCACTTGAGCCATAGTTGGGGATAGAATAAAAAAATCGGGCACAGCGAACCATTTTGGACACGTTTTTACCAATTTTCAAAAAAGTATCCGCGCTCGATGAGGCTTAACTTTTTCGATCACCGAACTTGGTTTTGGTCACCAAATCGTCAATTTTAGTCCGATTTTGCTCATTTTTTGACGGCAAGCTCCACTTGAGCCATAGTTGGGGATAGAATAAAAAAATCGGGCACAGCGAACCATTTTGGACACGTTTTTACCAATTTTCAAAAAAGTATCCGCGCTCGTTGAGGCTTAACTTTTTCGATCACCGAACTTGGTTTTGGTCACCAAATCGTCAATTTTAGTCCGATTTTGCTCATTTTTTGTGGGCAAGCTCCACTTGAGCCATAATTGGGGATAAAATAAAAAAATCGGGCACAGCGAACCATTTTGGACACGTTTTTACCAATTTTCAAAAAATTATCCGCGCTCGATGAGGCTTAACTTTTTCGATCACCGAACTTGGTTTTGGTCACCAAATCGTCAATTTTAGTCCGATTTTGCTCATTTTTTGTGGGCAAGCTCCACTTGAGCCATAGTTGGGGATAGAATAAAAAAATCGGGCACAGCGAACCATTTTGGACACGTTTTTACCAATTTTCAAAAAAGTATCCGCGCTCGATGAGGCTTAACTTTTTCGATCACCGAACTTGGTTTTGGTCACCAAATCGTCAATTTTAGTCCGATTTTGCTCATTTTTTGTGGGCAAGCTCCACTTGAGCCATAGTTGGGGATAGAATAAAAAAATCGGGCACAGCGAACCATTTTGGACACGTTTTTACCAATTTTCAAAAAAGTATCCGCGCTCGATGAGGCTTAACTTTTTCGATCACCGAACTTGGTTTTGGTCACCAAATCGTCAATTTTAGTCCGATTTTGCTCATTTTTTGACGGCAAGCTCCACTTGAGCCATAGTTGGGGATAGAATAAAAAAATCGGGCACAGCGAACCATTTTGGACACGTTTTTACCAATTTTCAAAAAAGTATCCGCGCTCGTTGAGGCTTAACTTTTTCGATCACCGAACTTGGTTTTGGTCACCAAATCGTCAATTTTAGTCCGATTTTGCTCATTTTTTGTGGGCAAGCTCCACTTGAGCCATAGTTGGGGATAAAATAAAAAAATCGGGCACAGCGAACCATTTTGGACACGTTTTTACCAATTTTCAAAAAATTATCCGCGCTCGATGAGGCTTAACTTTTTCGATCACCGAACTTGGTTTTGGTCACCAAATCGTCAATTTTAGTCCGATTTTGCTCATTTTTTGTGGGCAAGCTCCACTTGAGCCATAGTTGGGGATAGAATAAAAAAATCGGGCACAGCGAACCATTTTGGACACGTTTTTACCGATTTTCAAAAAAGTATCCGCGCTCGATGAGGCTTAACTTTTTCGATCACCGAGGCTTTTGGAGGCTCTAAAATGTGTAGATATCAAATATTATTATTCTGTGAGGCTTTAATACTCAAAACAAAAAGCCTACAACACCTGGTGTTCCCAAGCGGTCACCCATCCAAGTACTAACCAGGCCCAATGTTGCTTAACTTCGGTGATCGGACGAGAACCGGTGCATTCAACATGGTATGGTCGTAGGCATTTGCGTAAGTGGGAGCGAATTTATATACAACAGTATTGTATTGTAGTCTTATATTCATATACAGGATCAGTTTAACTCGCCGCCTTGCGGTTTGCAAAATAGTCACTTAATACATGCAATTTTAGCCACGGTTGTGTTATAATTTATGCAATTCGTAGCCATACAGTGTATCATGACCAACGCACAAACTTTTTGCTTCCAACCATCCACAATACAGTGGAACGGCCCCAAAACAAGGGAGAGATGAATTGGGTCCGAGGAACCTGCTCAACCGGACATTGAACCGGAAGCATGACTTCAGTGGGTTTAGGCCGGTACTTGGGAAAATCATAGCTGAATTGCTTTTAGCCTAATTGTTGTGATAAACTTATTAAATAGGTAAGTATCAACTCTATTTGATAAGTTTTATTTGAATGCACTCTGCGTTAGCGGAGTGCAGCCTAAAGAATGGAACTAAGCGATTTGCACTAACTTAAAAGTTAGTTTAATAAAGGGAAACTTTGCAATTAGTATTGATGTTTCCGAGAGCGTTCCAAATATCAAATACACAGTAAGCACAAGCGGGGGAACAATTAGAATGGCCTATACAAGTATGTGGGGTGTGTTTGGAGCAATGGTTATTGCTGAAATTGTCATTTACAAAAAGTATCCGCGCTCGATGAGGCTTAACTTTTTCGATCACCGAACTTTGTTTTGGTCACCAAATCGTCAATTTTTTGTCCGATTTTGCTTATTTTTTGTGGGCAAGCTCCACTTGAGCCATAATTGGGGATAGAATAAAAAAATCGGGCACAGCGAACCATTTTGGACACGTTTTTACCAATTTTCAAAAAAGTATCCGCGCTCGATGAGGCTTAACTTTTTCGATCACCGAACCTGGTTTTGGTCACCAAATCGTCAATTTTAGTCCGATTTTGCTCATTTTTTGTGGGCAAGCTCCACTTGAGCCTTAATTGGGGATAGAATAAAAAAATCGGGCACAGCGAACCATTTTGGACACGTTTTTACCAATTTTCAAAAAAGTATCCGCGCTCGATGAGGCTTAACTTTTTCGATCACCGAACCTGGTTTTGGTCACCAAATCGTCAATTTTTTGTCCGATTTTGCTTATTTTTTGTGGGCAAGCTCCACTTGAGCCATAATTGGGGATAGAATAAAAAAATCGGGCACAGCGAACCATTTTGGACACGTTTTTACCAATTTTCAAAAAAGTATCCGCGCTCGATGAGGCTTAACTTTTTCGATCACCGAACCTGGTTTTGGTCACCAAATCGTCAATTTTAGTCCGATTTTGCTCATTTTTTGTGGGCAAGCTCCACTTGAGCCTTAATTGGGGATAGAATAAAAAAATCGGGCACAGCGAACCATTTTGGACACGTTTTTACCAATTTTCAAAAAAGTATCCGCGCTCGATGAGGCTTAACTTTTTCGATCACCGAACCTGGTTTTGGTCACCAAATCGTCAATTTTTTGTCCGATTTTGCTTATTTTTTGTGGGCAAGCTCCACTTGAGCCATAATTGGGGATAGAATAAAAAAATCGGGCACAGCGAACCATTTTGGACACGTTTTTACCAATTTTCAAAAAAGTATCCGCGCTCGATGAGGCTTAACTTTTTCGATCACCGAACTTGGTTTTGGTCACCAAATCGTCAATTTTAGTCCGATTTTGCTCATTTTTTGTGGGCAAGCTCCACTTGAGCCATAGTTGGGGATAGAATAAAAAAATCGGGCACAGCGAACCATTTTGGACACGTTTTTACCAACTTTCAAAAAAGTATCCGCGCTCGATGAGGCTTAACTTTTTCGATCACCGAACTTGGTTTTGGTCACCAAATCGTCAATTTTAGTCCGATTTTGCTCATTTTTTGTGGGCAAGCTCCACTTGAGCCATAGTTGGGGATAGAATAAAAAAATCGGGCACAGCGAACCATTTTGGACACGTTTTTACCAATTTTCAAAAAAGTATCCGCGCTCGATGAGGCTTAACTTTTTCGATCACCGAACTTGGTTTTGGTCACCAAATCGTCAATTTTAGTCCGATTTTGCTCATTTTTTGACGGCAAGCTCCACTTGAGCCATAGTTGGGGATAGAATAAAAAAATCGGGCACAGCGAACCATTTTGGACACGTTTTTACCAATTTTCAAAAAAGTATCCGCGCTCGTTGAGGCTTAACTTTTTCGATCACCGAACTTGGTTTTGGTCACCAAATCGTCAATTTTAGTCCGATTTTGCTCATTTTTTGTGGGCAAGCTCCACTTGAGCCATAGTTGGGGATAAAATAAAAAAATCGGGCACAGCGAACCATTTTGGACACGTTTTTACCAATTTTCAAAAAATTATCCGCGCTCGATGAGGCTTAACTTTTTCGATCACCGAACTTGGTTTTGGTCACCAAATCGTCAATTTTAGTCCGATTTTGCTCATTTTTTGTGGGCAAGCTCCACTTGAGCCATAATTGGGGATAGAATAAAAAAATCGGGCACAGCGAACCATTTTGGACACGTTTTTACCAATTTTCAAAAAAGTATCCGCGCTCGATGAGGCTTAACTTTTTCGATCACCGAACTTGGTTTTGGTCACCAAATCGTCAATTTTAGTCCGATTTTGCTCATTTTTTGTGGGCAAGCTCCACTTGAGCCATAGTTGGGGATAGAATAAAAAAATCGGGCACAGCGAACCATTTTGGACACGTTTTTACCAATTTTCAAAAAAGTATCCGCGCTCGATGAGGCTTAACTTTTTCGATCACCGAACTTGGTTTTGGTCACCAAATCGTCAATTTTAGTCCGATTTTGCTCATTTTTTGACGGCAAGCTCCACTTGAGCCATAGTTGGGGATAGAATAAAAAAATCGGGCACAGCGAACCATTTTGGACACGTTTTTACCAATTTTCAAAAAAGTATCCGCGCTCGATGAGGCTTAACTTTTTCGATCACCGAACTTGGTTTTGGTCACCAAATCGTCAATTTTAGTCCGATTTTGCTCATTTTTTGTGGGCAAGCTCCACTTGAGCCATAGTTGGGGATAGAATAAAAAAATCGGGCACAGCGAACCATTTTGGACACGTTTTTACCAATTTTCAAAAAAGTATCCGCGCTCGATGAGGCTTAACTTTTTCGATCACCGAACTTGGTTTTGGTCACCAAATCGTCAATTTTAGTCCGATTTTGCTCATTTTTTGACGGCAAGCTCCACTTGAGCCATAGTTGGGGATAGAATAAAAAAATCGGGCACAGCGAACCATTTTGGACACGTTTTTACCAATTTTCAAAAAAGTATCCGCGCTCGTTGAGGCTTAACTTTTTCGATCACCGAACTTGGTTTTGGTCACCAAATCGTCAATTTTAGTCCGATTTTGCTCATTTTTTGTGGGCAAGCTCCACTTGAGCCATAGTTGGGGATAAAATAAAAAAATCGGGCACAGCGAACCATTTTGGACACGTTTTTACCAATTTTCAAAAAATTATCCGCGCTCGATGAGGCTTAACTTTTTCGATCACCGAACTTGGTTTTGGTCACCAAATCGTCAATTTTAGTCCGATTTTGCTCATTTTTTGTGGGCAAGCTCCACTTGAGCCATAGTTGGGGATAGAATAAAAAAATCGGGCACAGCGAACCATTTTGGACACGTTTTTACCAATTTTCAAAAAAGTATCCGCGCTCGTTGAGGCTTAACTTTTTCGATCACCGAACTTGGTTTTGGTCACCAAATCGTCAATTTTAGTCCGATTTTGCTCATTTTTTGTGGGCAAGCTCCACTTGAGCCATAGTTGGGGATAAAATAAAAAAATCGGGCACAGCGAACCATTTTGGACACGTTTTTACCAATTTTCAAAAAATTATCCGCGCTCGATGAGGCTTAACTTTTTCGATCACCGAACTTGGTTTTGGTCACCAAATCGTCAATTTTAGTCCGATTTTGCTCATTTTTTGTGGGCAAGCTCCACTTGAGCCATAATTGGGGATAGAATAAAAAAATCGGGCACAGCGAACCATTTTGGACACGTTTTTACCAATTTTCAAAAAAGTATCCGCGCTCGATGAGGCTTAACTTTTTCGATCACCGAACTTGGTTTTGGTCACCAAATCGTCAATTTTAGTCCGATTTTGCTCATTTTTTGTGGGCAAGCTCCACTTGAGCCATAGTTGGGGATAGAATAAAAAAATCGGGCACAGCGAACCATTTTGGACACGTTTTTACCAATTTTCAAAAAAGTATCCGCGCTCGATGAGGCTTAACTTTTTCGATCACCGAACTTGGTTTTGGTCACCAAATCGTCAATTTTAGTCCGATTTTGCTCATTTTTTGACGGCAAGCTCCACTTGAGCCATAGTTGGGGATAGAATAAAAAAATCGGGCACAGCGAACCATTTTGGACACGTTTTTACCAATTTTCAAAAAAGTATCCGCGCTCGATGAGGCTTAACTTTTTCGATCACCGAACTTGGTTTTGGTCACCAAATCGTCAATTTTAGTCCGATTTTGCTCATTTTTTGTGGGCAAGCTCCACTTGAGCCATAGTTGGGGATAGAATAAAAAAATCGGGCACAGCGAACCATTTTGGACACGTTTTTACCAATTTTCAAAAAAGTATCCGCGCTCGATGAGGCTTAACTTTTTCGATCACCGAACTTGGTTTTGGTCACCAAATCGTCAATTTTAGTCCGATTTTGCTCATTTTTTGACGGCAAGCTCCACTTGAGCCATAGTTGGGGATAGAATAAAAAAATCGGGCACAGCGAACCATTTTGGACACGTTTTTACCAATTTTCAAAAAAGTATCCGCGCTCGTTGAGGCTTAACTTTTTCGATCACCGAACTTGGTTTTGGTCACCAAATCGTCAATTTTAGTCCGATTTTGCTCATTTTTTGTGGGCAAGCTCCACTTGAGCCATAGTTGGGGATAAAATAAAAAAATCGGGCACAGCGAACCATTTTGGACACGTTTTTACCAATTTTCAAAAAATTATCCGCGCTCGATGAGGCTTAACTTTTTCGATCACCGAACTTGGTTTTGGTCACCAAATCGTCAATTTTAGTCCGATTTTGCTCATTTTTTGTGGGCAAGCTCCACTTGAGCCATAATTGGGGATAGAATAAAAAAATCGGGCACAGCGAACCATTTTGGACACGTTTTTACCAATTTTCAAAAAAGTATCCGCGCTCGATGAGGCTTAACTTTTTCGATCACCGAACTTGGTTTTGGTCACCAAATCGTCAATTTTAGTCCGATTTTGCTCATTTTTTGTGGGCAAGCTCCACTTGAGCCATAGTTGGGGATAGAATAAAAAAATCGGGCACAGCGAACCATTTTGGACACGTTTTTACCAATTTTCAAAAAAGTATCCGCGCTCGATGAGGCTTAACTTTTTCGATCACCGAACTTGGTTTTGGTCACCAAATCGTCAATTTTAGTCCGATTTTGCTCATTTTTTGACGGCAAGCTCCACTTGAGCCATAGTTGGGGATAGAATAAAAAAATCGGGCACAGCGAACCATTTTGGACACGTTTTTTACCAATTTTCAAAAAAGTATCCGCGCTCGTTGAGGCTTAACTTTTTCGATCACCGAACTTGGTTTTGGTCACCAAATCGTCAATTTTAGTCCGATTTTGCTCATTTTTTGTGGGCAAGCTCCACTTGAGCCATAGTTGGGGATAAAATAAAAAAATCGGGCACAGCGAACCATTTTGGACACGTTTTTACCAATTTTCAAAAAATTATCCGCGCTCGATGAGGCTTAACTTTTTCGATCACCGAACTTGGTTTTGGTCACCAAATCGTCAATTTTAGTCCGATTTTGCTCATTTTTTGTGGGCAAGCTCCACTTGAGCCATAGTTGGGGATAGAATAAAAAAATCGGGCACAGCGAACCATTTTGGACACGTTTTTACCGATTTTCAAAAAAGTATCCGCGCTCGATGAGGCTTAACTTTTTCGATCACCGAGGCTTTTGGAGGCTCTAAAATGTGTAGATATCAAATATTATTATTCTGTGAGGTTTGAATACTCAAAAAAGTCTACAACACCTGGTGTTCCCAAGCGGTCACCCATCCAAGTACTAACCAGGCCCAATGTTGCTTATCTTCGGTGATCGGCATTCAACATGGTATGGTCGTAGGCATTTGCGTAAGTGGGAGCGAATTTATATACAACAGTATTGAATTGTAGTCTTATATTCATATACAGGATCACTTTAACTCGCCGCCTTGCGGTTTGAAAAATAGTCACTTAATACATGCAATTTTAGCCACGGTTGTGTTATAATTTATGCAATTCGTAGCCATACAGTGTATTATGACCAACGCACAAACTTTTTGCTTCCAACCATCCACAATACAGTGGAACGGCCCCAAAACAAGGGAGAGATGAATTGGGTCCGAGGAACCTGCTCAACCGGACATTGAACCGGAAGCATGACTTCAGTGGGTTTAGGCCGGTACTTGGGAAAATCATAGCTGAAATGCTTTTAGCCTAATTGTTGTGATAAACTTATTAAATAGGTAAGTATCAACTCTATTTGATAAGTTTTATTTGAATGCACTCTGCGTTAGCGGAGTGCAGCCTAAAGAATAGAACTAAGCGATTTGCACTAACTTAAAAGTTAGTTTAATAAAGGGAAACTTTGCAATTAGTATTGATGTTTCCGAGAGCGTTCCAAATATCAAATACACAGTAAGCACAAGCGGGGGAACAATTAGAATAGCCTATACAAGTATGTGGGGTGTGTTTGGAGCAATGGTTATTGCTGAAATTGTCATTTACAAAAAGTATCCGCGCTCGATGAGGCTTAACTTTTTCGATCACCGAACTTTGTTTTGGTCACCAAATCGTCAATTTTTTGTCCGATTTTGCTTATTTTTTGTGGGCAAGCTCCACTTGAGCCATAATTGGGGATAGAATAAAAAAATCGGGCACAGCGAACCATTTTGGACACGTTTTTACCAATTTTCAAAAAAGTATCCGCGCTCGATGAGGCTTAACTTTTTCGATCACCGAACCTGGTTTTGGTCACCAAATCGTCAATTTTAGTCCGATTTTGCTCATTTTTTGTGGGCAAGCTCCACTTGAGCCATAATTGGGGATAGAATAAAAAAATCGGGCACAGCGAACCATTTTGGACACGTTTTTACCAATTTTCAAAAAAGTATCCGCGCTCGATGAGGCTTAACTTTTTCGATCACCGAACTTGGTTTTGGTCACCAAATCGTCAATTTTAGTCCGATTTTGCTCATTTTTTGTGGGCAAGCTCCACTTGAGCCATAGTTGGGGATAGAATAAAAAAATCGGGCACAGCGAACCATTTTCGACACGTTTTTACCAATTTTCAAAAAAGTATCCGCGCTCGATGAGGCTTAACTTTTTCGATCACCGAACTTGGTTTTGGTCACCAAATCGTCAATTTTAGTCCGATTTTGCTCATTTTTTGTGGACAAGCTCCACTTGAGCCATAGTTGGGGATAGAATAAAAAAATCGGGCACAGCGAACCATTTTGGACACGTTTTCACCAATTTTCAAAAAAGTATCCGCGCTCGATGAGGCTTAACTTTTTCGATCACCGAACTTGGTTTTGGTCACCAAATCGTCAATTTTAGTCCGATTTTGCTCATTTTTTGTGGGCAAGCTCCACTTGAGCCATAGTTGGGGATAGAATAAAAAAATCGGGCACAGCGAACCATTTTGGACACGTTTTTACCAATTTTCAAAAAAGTATCCGCGCTCGATGAGGCTTAACTTTTTCGATCACCGAACTTGGTTTTGGTCACCAAATCGTCAATTTTAGTCCGATTTTGCTCATTTTTTGTGGGCAAGCTCCACTTGAGCCATAGTTGGGAATAGAATAAAAAAATCGGGCACAACGAACCATTTTGGACACGTTTTTACCAATTTTCAAAAAAGTATCCGCGCTCGATGAGGCTTAACTTTTTCGATCACCGAACTTGGTTTTGGTCACCAAATCGTCAATTTTAGTCCGATTTTGCTCATTTTTTGTGGGCAAGCTCCACTTGAGCCATAGTTGGGGATAGAATAAAAAAATCGGGCACAGCGAACCATTTTGGACACGTTTTTACCAATTTTCAAAAAAGTATCCGCGCTCGATGAGGCTTAACTTTTTCGATCACCGAACTTGGTTTTGGTCACCAAATCGTCAATTTTAGTCCGATTTTGCTCATTTTTTGTGGGCAAGCTCCACTTGAGCCATAGTTGGGAATAGAATAAAAAAATCGGGCACAACGAACCATTTTGGACACGTTTTTACCAATTTTCAAAAAAGTATCCGCGCTCGATGAGGCTTAACTTTTTCGATCACCGAACTTGGTTTTGGTCACCAAATCGTCAATTTTAGTCCGATTTTGCTCATTTTTTGTGGGCAAGCTCCACTTGAGCCATAGTTGGGGATAAAATAAAAAAATCGGGCACAGCGAACCATTTTGGACACGTTTTTACCAATTTTCAAAAAAGTATCCGCGCTCGATGAGGCTTAACTTTTTCGATCACCGAACTTGGTTTTGGTCACCAAATCGTCAATTTTAGTCCGATTTTGCTCATTTTTTGTGGGCAAGCTCCACTTGAGCCATAGTTGGGGATAGAATAAAAAAATTGGGCACAGCGAACCATTTTGGACACGTTTTTACCAATTTTCAAAAAAGTATCCGCGCTCGATGAGGCTTAACTTTTTCGATCACCGAACTTGGTTTTGGTCACCAAATCGTCAATTTTAGTCCGATTTTGCTCATTTTTGTGGGCAAGCTCCACTTGAGCCATAGTTGGGGATAGAATAAAAAAATCGGGCACAGCGATCCATTTTGGACACGTTTTTACCAATTTTCAAAAAAGTATCCGCGCTCGATGAGGCTTAACTTTTTCGATCACCGAACTTGGTTTTGGTCACCAAATCGTCAATTTTTTGTCCGATTTTGCTCATTTTTTGTGGGCAAGCTCCACTTGAGCCATAGTTGGGGATAGAATAAAAAAATCGGGCACAGCGAACCATTTTCGACACGTTTTTACCAATTTTCAAAAAAGTATCCGCGCTCGATGAGGCTTAACTTTTTCGATCACCGAACTTGGTTTTGGTCACCAAATCGTCAATTTTAGTCCGATTTTGCTCATTTTTTGTGGACAAGCTCCACTTGAGCCATAGTTGGGGATAGAATAAAAAAATCGGGCACAGCGAACCATTTTGGACACGTTTTCACCAATTTTCAAAAAAGTATCCGCGCTCGATGAGGCTTAACTTTTTCGATCACCGAACTTGGTTTTGGTCACCAAATCGTCAATTTTAGTCCGATTTTGCTCATTTTTTGTGGGCAAGCTCCACTTGAGCCATAGTTGGGGATAGAATAAAAAAATCGGGCACAGCGAACCATTTTGGACACGTTTTTACCAATTTTCAAAAAAGTATCCGCGCTCGATGAGGCTTAACTTTTTCGATCACCGAACTTGGTTTTGGTCACCAAATCGTCAATTTTAGTCCGATTTTGCTCATTTTTTGTGGGCAAGCTCCACTTGAGCCATAGTTGGGAATAGAATAAAAAAATCGGGCACAACGAACCATTTTGGACACGTTTTTACCAATTTTCAAAAAAGTATCCGCGCTCGATGAGGCTTAACTTTTTCGATCACCGAACTTGGTTTTGGTCACCAAATCGTCAATTTTAGTCCGATTTTGCTCATTTTTTGTGGGCAAGCTCCACTTGAGCCATAGTTGGGGATAGAATAAAAAAATCGGGCACAGCGAACCATTTTGGACACGTTTTTACCAATTTTCAAAAAAGTATCCGCGCTCGATGAGGCTTAACTTTTTCGATCACCGAACTTGGTTTTGGTCACCAAATCGTCAATTTTAGTCCGATTTTGCTCATTTTTTGTGGGCAAGCTCCACTTGAGCCATAGTTGGGAATAGAATAAAAAAATCGGGCACAACGAACCATTTTGGACACGTTTTTACCAATTTTCAAAAAAGTATCCGCGCTCGATGAGGCTTAACTTTTTCGATCACCGAACTTGGTTTTGGTCACCAAATCGTCAATTTTAGTCCGATTTTGCTCATTTTTTGTGGGCAAGCTCCACTTGAGCCATAGTTGGGGATAAAATAAAAAAATCGGGCACAGCGAACCATTTTGGACACGTTTTTACCAATTTTCAAAAAAGTATCCGCGCTCGATGAGGCTTAACTTTTTCGATCACCGAACTTGGTTTTGGTCACCAAATCGTCAATTTTAGTCCGATTTTGCTCATTTTTTGTGGGCAAGCTCCACTTGAGCCATAGTTGGGGATAGAATAAAAAAATTGGGCACAGCGAACCATTTTGGACACGTTTTTACCAATTTTCAAAAAAGTATCCGCGCTCGATGAGGCTTAACTTTTTCGATCACCGAACTTGGTTTTGGTCACCAAATCGTCAATTTTAGTCCGATTTTGCTCATTTTTGTGGGCAAGCTCCACTTGAGCCATAGTTGGGGATAGAATAAAAAAATCGGGCACAGCGATCCATTTTGGACACGTTTTTACCAATTTTCAAAAAAGTATCCGCGCTCGATGAGGCTTAACTTTTTCGATCACCGAACTTGGTTTTGGTCACCAAATCGTCAATTTTAGTCCGATTTTGCTCATTTTTTGTGGGCAAGCTCCACTTGAGCCATAGTTGGGGATAGAATAAAAAAATCGGGCACAGCGAACCATTTTGGACACGTTTTTACCAATTTTCAAAAAAGTATCCGCGCTCGATGAGGCTTAACTTTTTCGATCACCGAACTTGGTTTTGGTCACCAAATCGTCAATTTTAGTCCGATTTTGCTCATTTTTTGTGGGCAAGCTCCACTTGAGCCATAGTTGGGGATAGAATAAAAAAATCGGGCACAGCGAACCATTTTGGACACGTTTTTACCAATTTTCAAAAAAGTATCCGCGCTCGATGAGGCTTAACTTTTTCGATCACCGAACTTGGTTTTGGTCACCAAATCGTCAATTTTAGTCCGATTTTGCTCATTTTTTGTGGGCAAGCTCCACTTGAGCCATAGTTGGGGATAGAATAAAAAAATCGGGCACAGCGAACCATTTTGGACACGTTTTTACCAATTTTCAAAAAAGTATCCGCGCTCGATGAGGCTTAACTTTTTCGATCACCGAACTTGGTTTTGGTCACCAAATCGTCAATTTTAGTCCGATTTTGCTCATTTTTTGTGGACAAGCTCCACTTGAGCCATAGTTGGGGATAGAATAAAAAAATCGGGCACAGCGAACCATTTTGGACACGTTTTCACCAATTTTAAAAAAAGTATCCGCGCTCGATGAGGCTTAACTTTTTCGATCACCGAACTTGGTTTTGGTCACCAAATCGTCAATTTTAGTCCGATTTTGCTCATTTTTTGTGGGCAAGCTCCACTTGAGCCATAGTTGGGGATAGAATAAAAAAATCGGGCACAGCGAACCATTTTGGACACGTTTTTACCAATTTTCAAAAAAGTATCCGCGCTCGATGAGGCTTAACTTTTTCGATCACCGAACTTGGTTTTGGTCACCAAATCGTCAATTTTAGTCCGATTTTGCTCATTTTTTGTGGGCAAGCTCCACTTGAGCCATAGTTGGGAATAGAATAAAAAAATCGGGCACAACGAACCATTTTGGACACGTTTTTACCAATTTTCAAAAAAGTATCCGCGCTCGATGAGGCTTAACTTTTTCGATCACCGAACTTGGTTTTGGTCACCAAATCGTCAATTTTAGTCCGATTTTGCTCATTTTTTGTGGGCAAGCTCCACTTGAGCCATAGTTGGGGATAAAATAAAAAAATCGGGCACAGCGAACCATTTTGGACACGTTTTTACCAATTTTCAAAAAAGTATCCGCGCTCGATGAGGCTTAACTTTTTCGATCACCGAACTTTGTTTTGGTCACCAAATCGTCAATTTTTTGTCCGATTTTGCTTATTTTTTGTGGGCAAGCTCCACTTGAGCCATAATTGGGGATAGAATAAAAAAATCGGGCACAGCGAACCATTTTGGACACGTTTTTACCAATTTTCAAAAAAGTATCCGCGCTCGATGAGGCTTAACTTTTTCGATCACCGAACCTGGTTTTGGTCACCAAATCGTCAATTTTAGTCCGATTTTGCTCATTTTTTGTGGGCAAGCTCCACTTGAGCCATAATTGGGGATAGAATAAAAAAATCGGGCACAGCGAACCATTTTGGACACGTTTTTACCAATTTTCAAAAAAGTATCCGCGCTCGATGAGGCTTAACTTTTTCGATCACCGAACTTGGTTTTGGTCACCAAATCGTCAATTTTAGTCCGATTTTGCTCATTTTTTGTGGGCAAGCTCCACTTGAGCCATAGTTGGGGATAGAATAAAAAAATCGGGCACAGCGAACCATTTTGGACACGTTTTTACCAATTTTCAAAAAAGTATCCGCGCTCGATGAGGCTTAACTTTTTCGATCACCGAACTTGGTTTTGGTCACCAAATCGTCAATTTTAGTCCGATTTTGCTCATTTTTTGTGGGCAAGCTCCACTTGAGCCATAGTTGGGGATAGAATAAAAAAATCGGGCACAGCGAACCATTTTGGACACGTTTTTACCAATTTTCAAAAAAGTATCCGCGCTCGATGAGGCTTAACTTTTTCGATCACCGAACTTGGTTTTGGTCACCAAATCGTCAATTTTAGTCCGATTTTGCTCATTTTTTGTGGGCAAGCTCCACTTGAGCCATAGTTGGGGATAGAATAAAAAAATCGGGCACAGCGAACCATTTTGGACACGTTTTTACCAATTTTCAAAAAAGTATCCGCGCTCGATGAGGCTTAACTTTTTCGATCACCGAACTTGGTTTTGGTCACCAAATCGTCAATTTTAGTCCGATTTTGCTCATTTTTTGTGGACAAGCTCCACTTGAGCCATAGTTGGGGATAGAATAAAAAAATCGGGCACAGCGAACCATTTTGGACACGTTTTCACCAATTTTCAAAAAAGTATCCGCGCTCGATGAGGCTTAACTTTTTCGATCACCGAACTTGGTTTTGGTCACCAAATCGTCAATTTTAGTCCGATTTTGCTCATTTTTTGTGGGCAAGCTCCACTTGAGCCATAGTTGGGGATAGAATAAAAAAATCGGGCACAGCGAACCATTTTGGACACGTTTTTACCAATTTTCAAAAAAGTATCCGCGCTCGATGAGGCTTAACTTTTTCGATCACCGAACTTGGTTTTGGTCACCAAATCGTCAATTTTAGTCCGATTTTGCTCATTTTTTGTGGGCAAGCTCCACTTGAGCCATAGTTGGGGATAGAATAAAAAAATCGGGCACAGCGAACCATTTTGGACAAGTTTTTACCAATTTTCAAAAAAGTATCCGCGCTCGATGAGGCTTAACTTTTTTGATCACCGAACTTGGTTTTGGTCACCAAATCGTCAATTTTAGTGCGATTTTGCTCATTTTTTGTGGGCAAGCTCCACTTGAGCCATAGTTGGGGATAGAATAAAAAAATTGGGCACAGCGAACCATTTTGGACACGTTTTTACCAATTTTCAAAAAAGTATCCGCGCTCGATGAGGCTTAACTTTTTCGATCACCGAACTTGGTTTTGGTCACCAAATCGTCAATTTTAGTCCGATTTTGCTCATTTTTTGTGGGCAAGCTCCACTTGAGCCATAGTTGGGGATATAATAAAAAAATCGGGCACAGCGAACCATTTTGGACACGTTTTTACCGATTTTCAAAAAAGTATCCGCGCTCGATGAGGCTTAACTTTTTCGATCACCGAGGCTTTTGGAGGCTCTAAAATGTGTAGATATCAAATATTATTATTCTGTGAGGCTTTAATACTCAAAACAAAAAGCCTACAACACCTGGTGTTCCCAAGCGGTCACCCATCCAAGTACTAACCAGGCCCAATGTTGCTTAACTTCGGTGATCGGACGAGAACCGGTGCATTCAACATGGTATGGTCGTAGGCATTTGCGTAAGTGGGAGCGAATTTATATACAACAGTATTGTATTGTAGTCTTATATTCATATACAGGATCAGTTTAACTCGCCGCCTTGCGGTTTGCAAAATAGTCACTTAATACATGCAATTTTAGCCACGGTTGTGTTATAATATATGCAATTCGTAGCCATACAGTGTATTATGACCAACGCACAAACTTTTTGCTTCCAACCATCCACAATACAGTGGAACGGCCCCAAAACAAGGGAGAGATGAATTGGGTCCGAGGAACCTGCTCAACCGGACATTGAACCGGAAGCATGACTTCAGTGGGTTTAGGCCGGTACTTGGGAAAATCATAGCTGAAATGCTTTTAGCCTAATTGTTGTGATAAACTTATTAAATAGGTAAGTATCAACTCTATTTGATAAGTTTTATTTGAATGCACTCTGCGTTAGCGGAGTGCAGCCTAAAGAATAGAACTAAGCGATTTGCACTAACTTAAAAGTTAGTTTAATAAAGGGAAACTTTGCAATTAGTATTGATGTTTCCGAGAGCGTTCCAAATATCAAATACACAGTAAGCACAAGCGGGGGAACAATTAGAATAGCCTATACAAGTATGTGGGGTGTGTTTGGAGCAATGGTTATTGCTGAAATTGTCATTTACAAAAAGTATCCGCGCTCGATGAGGCTTAACTTTTTCGATCACCGAACTTTATTTTGGCCACCAAATCGTCAATTTTTTGTCCGATTTTGCTTATTTTTTGTGGGCAAGCTCTACTTGAGCCATAGTTGGGGATAGAATAAAAAAATTGGGCACAGCGAACCATTTTGGACACGTTTTTACCAATTTTCAAAAAAGTATCCGCGCTCGATGAGGCTTAACTTTTTCGATCACCGAACTTGGTTTTGGTCACCAAATCGTCAATTTTAGTCCGATTTTGCTCATTTTTTGTGGGCAATTTCCACTTGAGCCATAGTTGGGGATAGAATAAAAAAATTGGGCACAGCGAACCATTTTGGACACGTTTTTACCAATTTTCAAAAAAGTATCCGCGCTCGATGAGGCTTAACTTTCGATCACCGAACTTGGTTTTGGTCACCAAATCGTCAATTTTAGTCCGATTTTGCTCATTTTTTGTGGGCAAGCTCCACTTGAGCCATAGTTGGGGATAGAATAAAAAAATTGGGCACAGCGAACCATTTTGGACACGTTTTTACCAATTTTCAAAAAAGTATCCGCGCTCGATGAGGCTTAACTTTTTCGATCACCGAACTTGGTTTTGGTCACCAAACCGTCAATTTTAGTCCGATTTTGCTCATTTTTTGTGGGCAAGCTCCACTTGAGCCATAGTTGGGGATAGAATAAAAAAATCGGGCACAGCGAACCATTTTGGACACGTTTTTACCAATTTTCAAAAAAGTATCCGCGCTCGATGAGGCTTAACTTTTTCGATCACCGAACTTGGTTTTGGTCACCAAATCGTCAATTTTAGTCCGATTTTGCTCATTTTTTGTGGGCAAGCTCCACTTGAGCCATAGTTGGGGATAGAATAAAAAAATCGGGCACAGCGAACCATTTTGGACACGTTTTTACCAATTTTCAAAAAAGTATCCGCGCTCGATGAGGCTTAACTTTTTCGATCACCGAACTTGGTTTTGGTCACCAAACCGTGAATTTTAGTCCGATTTTGCTCATTTTTTGTGGGCAAGCTCCACTTGAGCCATAGTTGGGGATAGAATAAAAAAATCGGGCACAGCGAACCATTTTGGACACGTTTTTACCAATTTTCAAAAAAGTATCCGCGCTCGATGAGGCTTAACTTTTTCGATCACCGAACTTGGTTTTGGTCACCAAATCGTCAATTTTAGTCCGATTTTGCTCATTTTTTGTGGGCAAGCTCCACTTGAGCCATAGTTGGGGATAGGATAAAAAAATCGGGCACAGCGAACCATTTTGGACACGTTTTTACCAATTTTCAAAAAAGTATCCGCGCTCGATGAGGCTTAACTTTTTCGATCACCGAACTTGGTTTTGGTCACCAAACCGTCAATTTTAGTCCGATTTTGCTCATTTTTTGTGGGCAAGCTCCACTTGAGCCATAGTTGGGGATAGAATAAAAAAATCGGGCACAGCGAACCATTTTGGACACGTTTTTACCAATTTTCAAAAAAGTATCCGCGCTCGATGAGGCTTAACTTTCGATCACCGAACTTGGTTTTGGTCACCAAATCGTCAATTTTAGTCCGATTTTGCTCATTTTTTGTGGGCAAGCTCCACTTGAGCCATAGTTGGGGATAGAATAAAAAAATTGGGCACAGCGAACCATTTTGGACACGTTTTTACCAATTTTCAAAAAAGTATCCGCGCTCGATGAGGCTTAACTTTTTCGATCACCGAACTTGGTTTTGGTCACCAAACCGTCAATTTTAGTCCGATTTTGCTCATTTTTTGTGGGCAAGCTCCACTTGAGCCATAGTTGGGGATAGAATAAAAAAATCGGGCACAGCGAACCATTTTGGACACGTTTTTACCAATTTTCAAAAAAGTATCCGCGCTCGATGAGGCTTAACTTTTTCGATCACCGAACTTGGTTTTGGTCACCAAATCGTCAATTTTAGTCCGATTTTGCTCATTTTTTGTGGGCAAGCTCCACTTGAGCCATAGTTGGGGATAGAGTAAAAAAATCGGGCACAGCGAACCATTTTGGACACGTTTTTACCAATTTTCAAAAAAGTATCCGCGCTCGATGAGGCTTAACTTTTTCGATCACCGAACTTGGTTTTGGTCACCAAACCGTGAATTTTAGTCCGATTTTGCTCATTTTTTGTGGGCAAGCTCCACTTGAGCCATAGTTGGGGATAGAATAAAAAAATCGGGCACAGCGAACCATTTTGGACACGTTTTTACCAATTTTCAAAAAAGTATCCGCGCTCGATGAGGCTTAACTTTTTCGATCACCGAACTTGGTTTTGGTCACCAAATCGTCAATTTTAGTCCGATTTTGCTCATTTTTTGTGGGCAAGCTCCACTTGAGCCATAGTTGGGGATAGAATAAAAAAATCGGGCACAGCGAACCATTTTGGACACGTTTTTACCAATTTTCAAAAAAGTATCCGCGCTCGATGAGGCTTAACTTTTTCGATCACCGAACTTGGTTTTGGTCACCAAACCGTCAATTTTAGTCCGATTTTGCTCATTTTTTGTGGGCAAGCTCCACTTGAGCCATAGTTGGGGATAGAATAAAAAAATCGGGCACAGCGAACCATTTTGGACACGTTTTTACCAATTTTCAAAAAAGTATCCGCGCTCGATGAGGCTTAACTTTTTCGATCACCGAACTTGGTTTTGGTCACCAAATCGTCAATTTTAGTCCGATTTTGCTCATTTTTTGTGGGCAAGCTCCACTTGAGCCATAGTTGGGGATAGAATAAAAAAATCGGGCACAGCGAACCATTTTGGACACGTTTTTACCAATTTTCAAAAAAGTATCCGCGCTCGATGAGGCTTAACTTTTTCGATCACCGAACTTGGTTGTGGTCACCAAACCGTGAATTTTAGTCCGATTTTGCTCATTTTTTGTGGGCAAGCTCCACTTGAGCCATAGTTGGGGATAGAATAAAAAAATCGGGCACAGCGAACCATTTTGGACACGTTTTTACCAATTTTCAAAAAAGTATCCGCGCTCGATGAGACTTAACTTTTTCGATCACCGAACTTGGTTTTGGTCACCAAATCGTCAATTTTAGTCCGATTTTGCTCATTTTTTGTGGGCAAGCTCCACTTGAGCCATAGTTGGGGATAGAATAAAAAAACCGGGCACAGCGAACCATTTTGGACACGTTTTTACCAATTTTCAAAAAAGTATCCGCGCTCGATGAGGCTTAACTTTTTCGATCACCGAACTTGGTTTTGGTCACCAAATCGTCAATTTTAGTCCGATTTTGCTCATTTTTTGTGGGCAAGCTCCACTTGAGCCATAGTTGGGGATAAAATAAAAAAATCGGGCACAGCGAACCATTTTGGACACGTTTTTACCAATTTTCAAAAAAGTATCCGCGCTCGATGAGGCTTAACTTTTTCGATCACCGAACTTGGTTTTGGTCACCAAATCGTCAATTTTAGTCCGATTTTGCTCATTTTTTGTGGGCAAGCTCCACTTGAGCCATAGTTGGGGATAGAATAAAAAAATCGGGCACAGCGAACCATTTTGGACACGTTTTTACCAATTTTCAAAAAAGTATCCGCGCTCGATGAGGCTTAACTTTTTCGATCACCGAACTTGGTTTTGGTCACCAAATCGTCAATTTTAGTCCGATTTTGCTCATTTTTTGTGGGCAAGCTTCACTTGAGCCATAGTTGGGGATAGAATAAAAAAATCGGGCACAGCGAACCATTTTGGACATGTTTTTACCAATTTTCAAAAAAGTATCCGCGCTCGATGAGGCTTAACTTTTTCGATTACCGAACTTGGTTTTGGTCACCAAATCGTCAATTTTAGTCCGATTTTGCTCATATTTTGTGGGCAAGCTCCACTTGAGCCATAGTTGGGGATAGAAGAAAAAAATCGGGCACAGCGAACCATTTTGGACACGTTTTTACCAATTTTCAAAAAAGTATCCGCGCTCGATGAGGCTTAACTTTTTCGATCACCGAACTTGGTTTTGGTCACCAAATCGTCAATTTTAGTCCGATTTTG
The DNA here is from genome assembly GCF_964194025.1 of Convolutriloba macropyga. Classification (NCBI taxonomy): domain Eukaryota; kingdom Metazoa; phylum Xenacoelomorpha; order Acoela; family Convolutidae; genus Convolutriloba; species Convolutriloba macropyga. Next base: position 62,064,149 of record NC_134476.1, on the reverse strand, counting down.
CTCATTTTTTGTGGGCAAGCTCCACTTGAGCCATAGTTGGGGATAGAATAAAAAAATCGGGCACAGCGAACCATTTTGGACACGTTTTCACCAATTTTCAAAAAAGTATCCGCGCTCGATGAGGCTTAACTTTTTCGATCACCGAACTTGGTTTTGGTCACCAAATCGTCAATTTTAGTCCGATTTTGCTCATTTTTTGTGGGCAAGCTCCACTTGAGCCATAGTTGGGGATAGAATAAAAAAATCGGGCACAGCGAACCATTTTGGACACGTTTTTACCGATTTTCAAAAAAGTATCCGCGCTCGATGAGGCTTAACTTTTTCGATCACCGAGGCTTTTGGAGGCTCTAAAATGTGTAGATATCAAATATTATTATTCTGTGAGGCTTTAATACTCAAAACAAAAAGCCTACAACACCTGGTGTTCCCAAGCGGTCACCCATCCAAGTACTAACCAGGCCCAATGTTGCTTAACTTCGGTGATCGGACGAGAACCGGTGCATTCAACATGGTATGGTCGTAGGCATTTGCGTAAGTGGGAGCGAATTTATATACAACAGTATTGTATTGTAGTCTTATATTCATATACAGGATCAGTTTAACTCGCCGCCTTGCGGTTTGCAAAATAGTCACTTAATACATGCAATTTTAGCCACGGTTGTGTTATAATTTATGCAATTCGTAGCCATACAGTGTATTATGACCAACGCACAAACTTTTTGCTTCCAACCATCCACAATACAGTGGAACGGCCCCAAAACAAGGGAGAGATGAATTGGGTCCGAGGAACCTGCTCAACCGGACATTGAACCGGAAGCATGACTTCAGTGGGTTTAGGCCGGTACTTGGGAAAATCATAGCTGAATTGCTTTCAGCCTAATTGTTGTGATAAACTTATTAAATAGGTAAGTATCAACTCTATTTGATAAGTTTTATTTGAATGCACTCTGCGTTAGCGGATTACAGCCTAAAGAATGGAACTCAGCGATTTGCACTTACTTAAAGGTTAGCTTAATAAAGGGAAATTTTACAATTTGTATTGATTTGTTTCCGAGACAGTTCCAAATATCAAATATACAGTAAACGCAAGCAGGGGAACTATTAGAATGGCCCTTACAAGTATATGGAATGTGTTTGGAGCAATGGTTATTGCTGAAAATGTCATTTACAAAAAGTATCCGCGCTCGATGAGGCTTAACTTTTTCGATCACCGAACTTTGTTTTGGTCACCAAATCATCAATTTTAGTCCGATTTGGCTCATTTTTTGTCAGCATGCTCCACTTGAGCCACAATTATGGATAAAACAAAAAAAAATCTGGCACAGCGAACCATTTTGGACAAGCTTTTACCAATTTTCAAAAAAGTGTCCGCGCTCGATGAGGCTTAACTTTTTCGATCACCGAACTTTGTTTTGGTCACTAAATCATCAATTTTAGTCCGATTTGACTCAATTTTTGTGGGAATGCTCCAATTGAGCCATAATTCGGGATAAAACAAAAAATCTGGCACAGAGAACCATTTTGGACAAGTTGTCTCCGATTTCCAAAAAAGTATCCGCGCTCGATGAGGCTTAACTTTTTCGATCACCGAGGCTTTTTGAGGCTCTAAAATGTGTAAATATCGAATAAAAGTATTCCATGAGGTTTGAATACTCAAAAAAGTCTACAACACCTGGTGTTCCCAAGCGGTCACCCATCCAAGTACTAACCAGGCCCAATGTTGCTTATCTTCGGTGATCGGCATTCAACATGGTATGGTCGTAGGCATTTGCGTAAGTGGGAGCGAATTTATATACAACAGTATTGAATTGTAGTCTTATATTCATATACAGGATCACTTTAACTCGCCGCCTTGCGGTTTGAAAAATAGTCACTTAATACATGCAATTTTAGCCACGGTTGTGTTATAATTTATGCAATTCGTAGCCATACAGTGTATTATGACCAACGCACAAACTTTTTGCTTCCAACCATCCACAATACAGTGGAATGGCCCCAAAACAAGGGAGAGATGAATTGGGTCCGAGGAACCTGTTCAACCGGACATTGAACCGGAAGCATGACTTCAGTGGGTTTAGGCCGGTACTTGGGAAAATCATACCTGAATTGCTTTTAGCCTAATTGTTGTGATGAATGATTGAATTTCTGATAAAGTCACTTTCGGATCAGTACCTCAAAGTGTGACAGGAAAGCGAAAGCAAGTACTCCACTTTGTGCAGGAACGTCCTTTGGGAGTGAGTCTTTTTCTAAAAAGAGATTTTTGCTAAAATTATTGACTTTTGCTAGTGATTTTTTGACTGTCTTTCGCTAATTTTTGCTTATTTAAAAATCAGCCTTTCATTAAACCTTCAATAATTGTCTGAAAATTATCAATTCTAAGTGCTTGCGCTTTGCCTTTTCCATCTTCAAGCTCCTGAATGGAGCAATTGCCGAGCACGTTCTCGGAGGTTTTATCCTCTGGAACAGTTAAAAGGCAGACTAAAGTTACCAGCATCTTGAAAATGAAGATTATTCCACCCTTCAGGCGAGAACACTTTAAGAACGCAGAAACTTTTCAAAAAGCATCTAAAGAAGCTCTTAGTAGCATTCTATTGGCCTTCGATCCAGTAAACCGCCAAAAGATAACTTTCTCAAAAACATTCACTACAATCAACGAAAAGCGACTACACACAGTCCTGGTCATAGCGCCTATTGAAGCCGCCAAAAACATGGACAGATTAAAAATAAACGAACTGAAAATATTGAACCGTACTATGTTTCCGACGGCAGGCGAATTCTGGCGTACGGACTATAACGGTTTCCCTAAACGCGTTATGCTGAGAATGAGTAACGTGCCTTATCTTCTTGATGACGATACTCTTATCGAGAAGCTAGAATTATTACGGATCGAGAAGCTAGAATTATTACGTAATAGTTCCTACCGGAACTATTACGAGAGAAAAAGAGAAACTCCCAGAAGGCGATTTCTATACTGGCAAAGCTTCAATGCTATTAAACTTAAAGAACGAAACAAGCGAGAACGAATTACGCGAATGGTCTTTCAAGTCCGCAAGCGGAGAAAGGCGGTTTGAATGGTTAGATATACCTTTCAACGCTCACACGCCAGTGCTGCATAGCTGTATTTTCTGTGAAGCAGAGAATAAACCGCATATAGGTCATGATATAGCATGGTGCAGACTGAACAAATCAAAAAGAGCGGTTAACCAAGAGACAAACCAACACGTAAAACTAAATGAACGAAATTCGCCAAGGAGAGAATTGAACCAACAAAGTACCACAAGCCAAAGATTACTAAGCCAAGAATCGAACCCACGCGCGCAGAGATCACCAAGCCGGGAATCGAACCCGCGCGACGAATCCCCTCACAGTAGCTTCGATCCCCTCACAATTGACGAAAGTGAAGCTTTCAGCACTCCTGAAGCGCAGTTTTGGAGGCAAGCGAGGACTGGGAGACGAGCGGCAAAAAGAGACAACAAAAACATCTCACCTATAGAGGCGCCTAGCAGATACGAGGTTTTGCGGAAACCTAGTCATCTGAATGAGAATATAAATGAAAAAGCTAAGCAAACTGAGCAAGATCATCCGTTAATTACATAAAATAACGTCTCCATTATTATGTTTATGATGAAATAATGGCTGTCTTTATTTCCTTTAACTGTAGGGGCTTAGGATCCCACTTAAAATTGTTAGAGCTTCTTGCCCAACTTGAAAACAAAATAAAAGAAAACAATTGTGTAATCGCTATTCAAGAAACAAAAATAGAAAGACTAAGTTCGAAACATCAAGCCGTCCTAACTCGTTACAAAATGCAGTTCATTATTGAGCCATCGGTCAAAAAATCAGGTGGGCTCCTTTTACTTGTACCCTATAATTGGGCAATTGAAGTCATAGGAAAAAACGCTTCATTTATCTTAATAAAGAATAATTCAACAAAAGAGGTTTTTGGAACAATATACCTAAACCCGTCATACCCAAGCACAGATACAATTTTATACTTTGCTCAAATTGTTGAAAAAATTACGAACGAATTCACAATATGGATAGGAGGAGATTTTAATGCAATTGACCCACTAGATTCTACATCTAAGGTGAGGGCGGGAGACAGACGACTGAAAAGATATCAAGAAATTGGCGATAGTTTTAATTCAATGGGATGCTTTGATGTTTTCAAACAACACAACAAAAGACTTAAAACACTTTTTCAAAAGAAAAATAACGAAGAATCTCGCATTGACTACGTATTCAGCAATGAATGCGATTTAGTTGAAAGAGTCACAACCATTAAAACACCTTTAAGCGATCATTACATTCTGCAATTAGACACATTCACAAATAAACAAGAACCATGTTACGTACAAAAGCACTAGAAACTAGGATACAACATTATCAATGATCCCAAAAATTCGCTAGAGATTTCCAGATTAATTGAAAAGGTCGTTCAAAGCTTTAATGAAAAACGACTGACAAACAATTATGATATATTCAAAGCTAAACTACGGGATTGTCTAAGGTATCTTGACTTAAGAGATCAAAAAAGAAGAAGAGATTTGTTGAAACAAAGCATTGAGAGCGATAACACACGAACAGCCCAAACCGAACGCTTAAAGGCATCATTTCACTCAATAAAAAACTTTTATCTAGATCTGAATTGTGGAGACTCAAAGGCTCTAAAAAATCTCTTAACAGACTTTAACAAAAATAAAAACATTTCAGCAATTATAACCGGTAACGGAGAAGTAACAGAGGATATTGACGAAATAATAGACTGTTATGCTGAGAATGAGTAACGTGCCTTATCTTCTCGATGACGATACTCTTATCGAGAAGCTAGAATTACCTTCAGACGTCGAACCTACCGGAACTATTACGAGAGAAAAAAAGAAACTCCCAGAAGGCGATTTCTATACTGGCAAAGCTTCAATGCTATTAAATTTAAAGAACGAAACAAGCGAGAACGAATTACGCGAATGGTCTTTCAAGTCCGCAAGCGGAGAAAGGCGGTTTGAATGGTTAGATATACCTTTCAACGCTCACACGCCAGTGCTGCATAGCTGTACTTTCTGTGAAGCAGAGAATAATCCGCATATAGGTCATGATATAGCATGGTGCAGACTGGACAAATCAAAAAGAGCGGTTAACCAAGAGACAAACCAACACGTAAAACTAAATGAACGAAATTCGCCAAGGAGAGAATTGAACCAACAAAGTACCACAAGCCAAAGATTACTAAGCCGAGAATCGAACCCACGCGCGCAGAGATCACCAAGCCGGGAATCGAACCCGCGCGACGAATCCCCTCACAGTAGCTTCGATCCCCTCACAATTGACAAAAGTGAAGCTTTCAGCACTCCTGAAGCGCAGTTTTGGAGGCAAGCGAGGACTGGGAGACGAGCGGCAAAAAGAGACAACAACAACATCTCACCTATAGAGGCGCCTAGCAGATACGAGGTTTTGCGGAAACCTAGTCATCTGAATGAGAATATAAATGAAAAAGCTAAGCAAACCGAGCAAGATCATCCGTTAATTACATAAAATAACGTCTCCATTATTATGTTTATGATGAAATAATGGCTGTCTTTATTTCCTTTAACTGTAGGGGCTTAGGATCCCACTTAAAATTGTTAGAGCTTCTTGCCCAACTTGAAAACAAAATAAAAGAAAACAATTGTGTAATCGCTATTCAAGAAACAAAAATAGAAAGACTAAGTTCGAAACATCAAGCCGTCCTAACTCGTTACAAAATGCAGTTCATTATTGAGCCATCGGTCAATAAATCAGGTGGGCTCCTTTTACTTGTACCCTATAATTGGGCAATTGAAGTCATAGGAAAAAACGCTTCATTTATCTTAATAAAGAATAATTCAACAAAAGAGGTTTTTGGAACAATATACCTAAACCCGTCATACCCAAGCACAGATACAATTTTATACTTTGCTCAAATTGTTGAAAAAATTACGAACGAATTCACAATATGGATAGGAGGAGATTTTAATGCAATTGACCCACTAGATTCTACATCTAAGGTGAGGGCGGGAGACAGACGACTGAAAAGATATCAAGAAATTGGCGATAGTTTTAATTCAATGGGATGCTTTGATGTTTTCAAACAACACAACAAAAGACTTAAAACACTTTTTCAAAAGAAAAATAACGAAGAATCTCGCATTGACTACGTATTCAGCAATGAATGCGATTTAGTTGAAAGAGTCACAACCATTAAAACACCTTTAAGCGATCATTACATTCTGCAATTAGACACATTCACAAATAAACAAGAACCATGTTACGTACAAAAGCACTAGAAACTAGGATACAACATTATCAATGATCCCAAAAATTCGCTAGAGATTTCCAGATTAATTGAAAAGGTCGTTCAAAGCTTTAATGAAAAACGACTGACAAACAATTATGATATATTCAAAGCTAAACTACGGGATTGTCTAAGGTATCTTGACTTAAGAGATCAAAAAAGAAGAAGAGATTTGTTGAAACAAAGCATTGAGAGCGATAACACACGAACAGCCCAAACCGAACGCTTAAAGGCATCATTTCACTCAATAAAAAACTTTTATCTAGATCTGAATTGTGGAGACTCAAAGGCTCTAAAAAATCTCTTAACAGACTTTAACAAAAATAAAAACATTTCAGCAATTATAACCGGTAACGGAGAAGTAACAAAGGATATTGACGAAATAATAGACTCATTTACAGAATACTATAGTAACCTACATGCGAATTAAGCTCAAAAGTCTGATAAGATAGAGATGCAAAACAAATTCATCAAACACTTTTCTAAAACTAATAACAAATTAATCGTGAAAGCGAAAAAGCATTTCAAGTCAGATGAATTTAGAGAACAAGAGGTTAGATACGCTATTCAGAAACTTAATAGCCACAGCGCACCGGGATCTGATGGTTTTACATCTGACTTATACAAATGAAACATTGACCTCTTTGCTCCAGCAGAACTCACTAAGCTCTTTAATTCAATAGCTGAAAATGAAAAAGTGCGTGGTTCGTTTTGCATCTCTATTATAAAGATGCTACCTAAAATTTCTAGCCTAATTGTTGTGCATGATGATTAAAACGCTATTAATGTCACTTCCGGATCAGTACCTCAAAGTGTGATAGGAAAGCCACAAGCAAGTACTCCACTTTGTGCAGGAACGTCCTTTGGGAGTCTTTTTTAAAAAGAGATTTTTCACTAAAAGTTGCTTAAGTTTTAAAATCCTGACTTTTCTGTTACCTTTTTCTCTTACCTTTTTGCTCTTAGCCTTCGCTCTTTAAAAGTTCTTTTAAATACACGCCTCATCAGCTCTAGCTTTTAAAGATGTTTAAGTTAGAGATCTCCCTTTCAATCGTTTACGAGTTTTCAAGCTGTTTTCCCCAATGGGGGAGAACACTTTCCCTTCAATAATAGCCCCAACCGCGAGCGAAAATTGAAACATGTATTCCACAGCAATCCAAAACGGCCTTTCAAAAGTAACAGCTTCTAATGACTTTCAAATCATGCAAATTATCCCTCCTTTTACTAAATAGATGCTTGCAAACACAGGATCTTTGAACGATGCTTAAATTCAATGTGCTAAATCTATTCTGAAAGAGTTCCCACAAGAAGTATGATCTCAAGTAACCATTAGGAGAACATTCGCGCAGATAAGAGAAAAACGCTGCACACACTGACCGTTAATCCCCCTCCAACTGTTAGAACGCAATACCAATAAATAAGATCCTGAGGCCTTAATTTGCTGGGCAAAACTGTATTTCCAATGGGCAAGCATATCCTCAAAAAAGAAAGAAATTTCTACACCAGAAGATACAACATTAAATTTGTAAATCTTCCTTACGTTTGTTCCGATACCGAAACTCTTAAATTGATCAAACTCCCAGAGGGAATAGAGCAACACCCGACAATCAATCGCATGAAAGTAAATATTGATGGGGACTTTATTTTCGACGGATATGCATTTTTAAGTGTTACTGTCCACAATGCTAACGAAGAGGAAAAGCTAAGAAAATGGTCCTATGAGAGCAAAATTGCCAATTTTAAAGACTGGAATGGCCTAGAAATCAAATTCCATGTTCCCGCGCTCCATAGCTGTAGTTTTTGCGAAGAAAAAATCCGCCAATATATTGGACACCATAAAGACTGGTGTTTTCTATGGCAAAAGGAAATGCATAAAGTTGAAAGGCAAAACCGTCAAAATGTAAGCACAGAACAGAAAACCACCCTTCTGAAAACACAAGAAACAAATCCTGACAACGCCCAGGAACAAGAAATGCTCGATCAAGACTCTTTTGGCAATCTAACTATAGACGAAGAAGAAATTCAAGAATTGTTTGTAGAAAAAAGTTGTAGCGGATCAACAGAAAGCCCTGAAATGTGTACCAAAGCAATAGAGAGCACAAAAACCACAGAACAAATTGAATCTTTGTCTAACCAAATTTCAACTGAAAAACAAAGCAACGACATTATAAAATCAAACTCTCCAAAATTCATCAAACATTGAGCCTCTCAAAGGAGTTGTTTTGAAACAATACAGGACAGTCAACAAATTCAAAACCATCAACGAAAGCAACAGAACACTGAAATACCAGGACACTTTCTTAACACTGAATGGCGTAAAAAGAAAACGAGTTGAATAACAATAGCAAATGATTGAGCATAAAATTTTCAGCTTGAATTCCTGTGGCATTAAGAGCCCGAAAAAATTCTTCTCAATAATTGAAAAATGTTACCAACTAGCTCGAGGAACCTTTTTTTCCTATGTGTTCAGGAAACGAAAATTCTCACTCTACCTCGCTCACATGGAGCAATTCTTGAACAATACAAATTGAGATACCATTTAGTGCCGGCAATAAACTGTAGTGGTGGTTTAATAACAGTTTGGAGCGAAGAAATTAGTACCAAAAAACGAAGATTGCAATCAAGAGATCATTCAGCAATAACGTTTCCAATTTTAAACCTTGTCTTAATCAATACTTATTTAAATCCAAACAATTACACACCAAAGCTCAAACAATTAAGCTCAAGTCTCACTAAAATTGAACCTGGACGATTCGTTGTTTTAACAGGAGATTTCAATGCATTTAGCCATGATCCAAGAAACACCTCAAATGCTCTGAGAAGTGAAGATGACAGAATAAAGCGATTCGCTAAACTAAAGCCGGTCATCGAGAAAGCGCTCCTTCTTGATATAGCAGTCGAACTAGACGTCCACGACTTCACGCATTATGATAAGAGAACATCATCTTTCTCGCGCATAGATTACTTTTTTACTAATGATCTCAATTACAGTATCTTGAAAATACATAGAAATAACCTCTCAGATCACATGTTTTTGGAGCTAAGCAACAAAGTTGAAGAAAAAGAACGTGGTCAGAGCTTTTGGAAAAAGAATGACACAGTTTTAGTAGAAAATAAAAACTATATCAGAGAAGAACTGAAACAATTTGGTAATCTTTGTCCGATTGAGGACACATATGAAGAGTTGATGTGCCATATACGAGATGTGTGCCAAGCTTTAGCGATAAACAAATCTCGAGTGATAAACTCAAAGATGAAAGGCTGCTTACGTGAAGAAAAGGAACTAAGAGAAAAAATTCAGCAAGGTAAATCAGACCAAACCATTTTAAATCGATACAATGCAACACTATCCCAAATCAACGAGCACGAGAATAACAAACAACGACTGAGCTTTAAACACTTTAAAAAATTGATGCAATCCTGTGAAATTGGTAATGCCAGAGATCTCAAAACATGGTCGAGAACTAAAAATAACACAAATAGTATTACATCATTGAAAGTTGGTGACAAGGTAACAAGTAATCAAGAAGAGATCATTAAAATATTTGAAAATTATTTCTCAAAACTGTATAAAAGTAAAAAGAAATCGTCCTTTGAAAGCTTGCTTGATCAACTGCAGGAGCAAGAAACTGATATGACAACAGAAAACGAAATCACCTTAGACGAAGTGAAGAAAGCAATCGACAAACTAAACGCAGATAGTTCAGCAGGATCAGACGGTATTACTTCGAACTTTTATAAATTATTTAAGCGAGAAATGATTCCCATATTGAAAAAAGTTTTCCACAATGTAGTGAATACCAATAGACTTCCAGACAACCAACAAATTGCAATATTGAAACTCCTTCCAAAAACCGAAAACCCCAAAACAGTAGACGAGTTCAGACCCATAAGCCTGCTGAACACTGACTTAAAAATTCTGTCGCATATTTTAGCTAACAGGCTAATCAAAAACCTCGAAGACGTAATTGGTCAACATCAACATGCCTACCTAAACAAACGACAAATTAATATCGCAACGATTAAGCTACGCAAAGCTCACAAACAATTGAATAACAGTAAATGTATCGTAAATCTAGACTTCTCGAAAGCTTTTGACAAAGTAGATAGGGATTATATATTCGCTCTTCTCGATAGAATAGTTGTAGATAATTTTACAAAATCTGCAATAAAAACAATATATAAGCAAACCAAAGCAATCATTGAAATCAATGGCTACCTCTCCCAGACAATTGTTCTCGAACGTGGAGTAAGACAAGGTTGTCCTCTATCAGCTTTGCTTTTTATTCTTGCTATTGAGCCGTTACTTTGTTCTGTTGACAACTCAACTCACATCAAAGGTTTCGTAAACGCCAAAACTGTTGCTTATGCTGATGACATTATATGTCTAGTTCATTAATCATCGATTGAAGCGCTCTTTGATACTGTGAAAGAATTTTGTGATCAAACTCAGCTAGAAATTAATGTGAAAAAGAGCGAAATCCTATCTACTACCAACATTCCCTTTTATAAAACTGCGCAATCAACAAAAATCCTTGGTATAGTTTTCCACGCTGACAAATCTCAACCAAATCCTCTTGGTCTCCTGAAAACACAAATAGCCATCTACAGTCGTTTTACTTCACGAGCGAAAACACTGAAAGCCAAGAAAAATATTATCGAAACATTCATTCTTCCAAAATTCCTTTACTATGCTCGACAAACAGACACGACCACGAAAAGCTTGGGAATAATGCAGAACCTCGTTAACAACTTTTTGAAAGCTGGTCAGAAAATGGAAATTAGAAGCGAAGTCCTATACCAGTCATCAGCTAGAGGCGGGATCTCCCTTCCACACATTATCTCGAAAATTGTTTCTGCAAAACTTTTTGACGAATTCATTTCATCTGACGAGAACTCCATCACCTTTTCGAAATAACTATTCATTTTAATATCCTCTTTAAAGCTCAAAGTTGTCCAGAACGAGACTGTTCTACTTCTAATCAAAAACAACAGAGAATCCTCGCTCAGGATGCATAATCACATAAAAACAAAAGAAATCTACTGGTACATAATCAATGAAATTTTCCCCTTCAGTTTTATTGAAAATCGTTTACGCAAAGCTGTCATTAAATACCATTGTTCAACGGAAGAATTAACCCGCTTTTGTGCAGATATTTGGAAAATAAACAAGCTCCCACCTCAACAGCAAAATTTGTTGTATCGACTAGCATTCAACTGTCTTGTTAACAAACAAGTCAGATGGCTGAAAAATTTCTCTGACTCGCCACTTTGCAGTTTCTGTGAAAACAAAATCGAAACATCTGAACACTTAGTTTTTGAATGCGACAAATTAACTGCAACAAGAAATATATTACAATTGACGAACTGGCGTCAGATATATGTTCATATGAGAGTCGAAACTCTACGATTTACTGCAAGTGTTTTAAAGGGATCATGGCAAGAAACTCCTGAGCAAACTAAAAACTATTTAAACTTTTTATTCAATCTCTAATGTTGTCTCTTTTAAGCGACTTGCAATTCTCTTATTAGCATTTGTAAATACCTACTTCGGAAGTTTTTAATTAATGGCCTAATTGCTGTGTAAAGCCTAATTGGTGTGTCTTAGCCTATTTTTGTAACTATTTGTAAAGCTTCAACGATGAAACCTAGTGAATTTTCTTTTAACTTCTTTGTAAATACCAAATGTAACGTTTCGTCAATACTTACCTTCTTTGTAACTTTGTAATAACCAGCTGTAAAAATAGCATCTGAATTTATTATTTAAGAGCCCAAAGAAACTGTTGTGAAACTGTTGTGAAAAACATTGTCTTAGAACACTGCGAAAGTCTAAATGTTTTTGGCGAAACTCAGAGCGCATACAGGAAACATCGCTGTACCACAGACAACCTTATCAAACTCACTCAGCACGTTAATGAAGCTTTTCAGTGCTCGGAAATCATTGGTTTAGTGTGCTTGGATGTTGAAAAAGCGTTTGATGCTGTATGGCGTCGAGGGTTGATCCACAAATTATATTCAATTGAGCTAAAGATCCCAACTATTTTGTGGATAAATTCATTCTTGTCACCAAGGAATGTATACGTAAAGATAAATTCCACCGTAAGTTCCAGCTTTTGCCCGACAGCCGGAGTGCCCCAAGACAGCCTAATTGCTCCCATTCTTTTTCTTATATACGTTAGCCGACTGCCAGAACTGAAGGCACAGATTTCACAGTTTGCTGACGATTTTTCCTTGTACTACAGATCTCGCTCAACACAATTAATTCAAAACAATCTGCAATCATCATTGAATAGCCTCATAGACTGGTGTGACCTCTTGAAAACTAACATAATTCCTAAAAAAACCCAATGCATGATCTTCAAAAACCCATCAAAGAACGAGTCTGAACTCAACCTAAAAATAAAAGGCGTACCAATTGGAAAAACAATATCACTATAGTTTCTGGGTATCAATCTCACTCCTCATCTCAGATGGAACGATCACTGCAATAGTTTAGTAAAGAAAATAAACAGCAATTCATTTCAACTGTGGAGACTTAGCAATCTAAACATTAACGAAGAAAGTCTCCTTTTAGTATATAAAACTTGGATCCAACCACTTTTTTTGTATTCTAATGCCTGCTGGATAGACCAATCCCAAGCAATCATTATTAAAATACAGAACGTCCAAAATAGAGCCCTTAGGTTTTGCCTACGAACACCAAGATGTTACGGGGTCCAAAATTTCCATGAAAAGGCAAACATGCAAATGATTAAAGAGCTTCAGATTAAACTAGCCAATGGGTATGTTAGTCGGGCAATAAAACACAACATACAATCTGTAATAGATCTAATACACAAAGAACGGCAGTGCCCGCTAAACACTTGCAAAAGGCGTAGATATAAGATCAAAACACTGTCGAATGACAGAACAAGGATCGAGCCCCAGCGTATCCCTAGTTTCAAGATCATTAATCGTTTTTCAGCAAAGATTGGTAGTCGGACTGAAGTCAAAGGAAATTTGGGAAAATAATCAACAAGAATACAAAGACGAAACCGGGAAAAAAGGAGGGGCAACTATATTTTGAAATCTGGGCAGAGAAAAAAAAACAAACATACGAAATAGCAAACGAAAAAATAGCAAATTATTAGCCAGCAGCGCGGTTGTGAGGGGGGAGGTGATCTGGAAGAACTCTGTACCAACAACTACGGTTCGAGTCCAACTCTCTTCAACTCTTGTTATTTGATTTATGCTCTATCTCGATTAAAGCGTCAGTTACCTACAACTAGCTCAAAAAGATTTACTTTAACTGTTACAGCAGAGCAAAATGTTGCAGCTGTGAAATAGGAGAAAACGAAATTGAAAAGTCGAATTGAGAGCAGTTCGAAGACGCGAAGTATTAACTTGCGAATGTTTTCCTACATTATATGTTTCTGACACATGGGTCTCTTAAACTTATCAGACATGTTACGAGTATATGGCCAGCCGCTCACTTAGTCAATTTAAGGCCATATACAACTCACTTTTATTCCATTTCACTCCTTTGTCTCCTTCTTTTCAGCCAGCCATTCGCTTAGCAAATTCGGGGCTCAACAGATTACCAAAGCCTTCCTCCCAAAACTTTCATCCATTTTATTCTTTTTTACTCAACACTCCATTGATTTATTTAAGCAATAGAAAACTCTAATTTTATAGTTTTGTGCTGCGCGCGATTTGGCTTCAGTGGTTTTACGGCTTAGGTCAGCGTAGCAATTTTTTATCACATCATTACTTCTTTTAATTGAAGTTGAAAACACCTTTGTTTTAGATCTCAATCCTATTATCTTCAATTTAAACGAAATCTTTTTCTTTTCAATAACAACAACGAAATTTTTCGTCTTTAAAATGATGAGATTTTACGACTTGATTGGAACCAGAAGACATATTCTATTTGGATGAACTCTAAAAAAAGTTACATTGAAGTGAAGCACGATGGTTTGGTCCAGTGCGCTAACCGATCAGCAGATGCGCAGAAGGTGGTTCGAGCCCCACCAAAGAACATTGATTCTTTCTTTTTTTTAATTTTAACTTGCAAATTTATTTTATCTTGTTTTTTTTTCTGTTTGTTTGGTATTGATCAGTTATTATAAGAGATTATTTACCTGAAGCAATTGAAACTCGTCCCTCATACTCTACGAGGCTAGCCAATAGGTCAAACGACCAATTCAAGTACAATGTCGATATCAGCCAGTAGAAGTCCTTCACGGCACTTGAAATGACTGAGTCCACCTGACGCTGAAGAAACGTTTTAATACAGTGATTTCCAAAACTCAGTTTTAACGAGAACTCAAACTCTTTCTTAATATATATAAATTTTCTTCACCGAATGGTTGTACATAAATTGTGTGTATATAGATGAATTGCTTTTAACCTATATGTTGTGATAAACTTATTAAATAGGTAAGTATCAACTCTATTTGATAAGTTTTATTGGAATGCACTCTGCGTTAGCGGATTGCAGCCTAAAGAATGGAACTCAGCAATTTGCACTAACTTAAAAGTTAGTTTAATTTTACAATTTGTATTGATGTTTCCGAGACAGTTCCAAATATCAAATATACAGTAAACGCAAGCAGGGGAACTATTAGAATGGCCTTTACAAGTATATGGGGTCTGTTTGGAGCAATGGTTATTGCTGAAATTATCATTTACAAAAAGTATCCGGGCTCGATGAGGCTTAACTTTTTTGATCATCGAACTTTGTTTTGGTCACCAAATCATCAATTTTAGTCCAATTTGGCTCATTTTTTGTGGGCATGCTCCACTTGAGCCATAGTTGGGGATAAAACAAAAAAATCTGGCACAGAGAACCATTTTGGACAAGTTATTACCAATTTCCAAAAAAAGTATCCGCGCTCGATGAGGCTTAACTTTTTCGATCACCGAACATTGATTTGATCACCAAATCGTCAATTTCAGTCCGATTGGCTCATTTTTTGTGGGCAAGCTCTAATTGAGCCATAGTTGGGGATAAAACAAAAAAAAGTATCCGCGCTCGATGAGGCTTAACTTTTTCGATCACCGAACATTGATTTGGTAACCAAATCATCAATCTTAGTCCGATTTGGCTCATTTTTCGTGGGCAAGCTCCAATTGAGCCATAGTCCCAACTCGCGCTGAGACTTGAGTGATTCGAGATTTTTTTCCTCAATTTTTGCCATGATGCTCAGTTTTATGTTTAGTATATGAGATTTCTATGTTTTTAAATTCGTTTTTTTGGTCTCAAGCCATTTCTGAATAAATTCTGTTGCCTAATTAATGTCACTTTGGTTGCGAAGTTTTGCTTGCAAATCATCAGCGTTACCTTAGCTTTCAATTTCTTGCATCATTTCGGGCAGGTCATTAATGAACAAATGAAATAGAAGTGGCCCGAAAATTGACCCTTACGGTACACCGCTTGTGACATTCTGGAGAGAATATTTTTGGCCGTTCATTTGAACATATTTTTTTCTGTTTGAGCGAGAACACTTTATTAGTCCCCATGCTTCCAACAATTCCGAGAAACTTCAATTTTTCAAGTAGTTGACATGCGAAACAGGAAAAGTACTTTATTGAAGTGTGGCAGTTTGTTGCCTGCTAAAACCGTACTGTTTTGGATGCAAAATTCTATCAAAGAAGTGTTGTATTTGTCAAAAACTAGTTTTTCAAAAAACTTAGCGGTACAGCAAAGGAGACTTATTGGCCGACAACATGTCACAACAGCCTCACTGCCTTCTTTAAAGATTGGCGTTACCTGGCTTAATTTCCAATATGTAAGAAACCACTGTTTGTTTAAGAATTTCTGGAAGAGTAATTTTCCTGATTTACATAAAATTTGTGGCATTTCTTGAAAATGAGGTGCCCAATTTGATCCGGTCCGGTGGACTTGTCTGCATTTAGTTTACACGGAAAAGTGCTTATTTTATTTTTTGCTACGTGCCAGATTATTCAAATTTTCATTAATATTCTTAGTTGCTACTTTTTCGCACTTGCTAAAGACTGAAACGAAATGCCGATTGAATAGTTCTGCCTATTCCTTGTCAACGGACGTCTCCTCATCATTTAATTTCACTGTTGGTGGTATCAAGGCAGTCTGTTTGAAGCACTTCAGATATTTTTGAATCTTACTAAACTTTCTCTCTTCAAAAACCGATTTTTCGCAATCTCGTAAGTCTTTGTTACTCGAGTGTTTGATTTGCTTTTCTAGCATTTGGAGTTTTTTAGTCTATTCAATCGTTTAATTAAATTTGATGCAGAACTTGAAATCCACGGAACCAGATTAGCTCGGTGTTTGATTATCCTTGGACAATTTTTGAAGTTTTTTAGCATAACAGTTGTGTCATTGGAGCAATAGTTCGTCAACAATGCTCTAGCAACAAGGTATGTCTTTCTATTCCTATTCCAAAAAGCTGGTGCGAAGAAATTGAAATGAAACTGAATCAAAACAAATGCTTGTTTAATTGTTTTTTAATTCTTATATTTTTAATTGTAATTGTTTGGAGGCTGTTGGTTTGACTCATCTACTTTTGTCATTAGTTGTTTGTTTTGTAAAGCTCTCTGTCTTTTGTTTTACTTTCTCAGCTGATGTTTATATATATATATATATATATATATATAAATATATATATATATATATATATATATATATATATATAATTAGTAGTAGATTGACTTTAGGATGAGATCAGGGGTGAAATTCACCCTTCAGTTTTCAGCTGGCACAAATTTCTTGGCAGGGTTGTAGGAGCCACAGAGGCAGAGAATTTTCCAGGTGCAGGGTTTCATCACATTGTAATTCCTGTTGAAGAATTCGTGATATATCTTAGTCAGTCCTGATTTCGGCACTTCATTTTCAGATTGTTTGCTTGTTTAGGATGTTCATAAATAGCGCAGTGCGTGTTCAAAAACTTTTGTTGCTCTTCTTAAGCCTGTTAAAAGTAACTTCGAATTTTTGGTTTGGCCGCGTTTTTGTTGATCTGGATTTAGTATTGTCGTTTGGGTCTGGAGCGTACTTGTCGTGACATATTCCGTTGAAGAACACAATATCGTGTAGTTCGAGATATAACGATACAGGCAGTATGTTGAGTTTTAGTAGTCGCTGTTTGTTGTCAGCATCTTTTCCGCATACCCATGCAGTGGCTTTACGTCGCACTCTTTGAGGCAACTTCAGGTCAATTTTTGATGCGTACCAGTCCTGGAACTGTAGGTTAGAACTAGCACTACGTAACAAACGTACACATTCAGTTTTGTGGCGGGATTAGCTTTGTGTGGACAGTTTTTTCAAGAACCAGAACGATTGCCAGGCCTTGGATGTTCGAGAGCAATAATCACTTCAGGCGAAGTTTCTAGATATGATTTCTCCAAAGCCTTTTTGTTAGGACACCACTGCGAATGAATCGCCGGATTCATATGATGCACTTCCTCTCAGACAAAGTATTTTGCTTTTCTCGACTTTAAGGGACATGTGGTTATCTTCACTCCAGGTTTGAATCTTTTGAACAAGCCGATTTGCGTCGGTTTTTCTATATGATGAATTTGAAGTCAAAAACATAGCCATGCGATGAATATTTATCAACAGCTCTGGGATAGTCGTTGACTTAGAGGAGAGGACTTCGTGTGGACCCTTGGGGAAGAGCATTGGCACCATTTCTGAAACTTGACCTGGCATTGTTTATCTTGACACATAGTTTCCGCACTCTAAGGTAGCTGCTTAAAAGATTGAGCAGTTTTCCGCCATTGCTAAAATCTTGTAGTTTTTCGAGTAACTTTTCTTGGGCAACTTTGTCCAGAGTTTTTTGAAGACCATTTAGATTGCGTATATGTGTTGACTGTTTTGTGCGTTGTACCGTTCATTCACCTCTTTTGGGCACAGAAGGAGCTGCAGAACTGCCGAGCGGTTGTGGCAGAAACCAAACTGTCTTTTATAAAGCTGTGTGCCAATGATTGGATACAAGTGCAGGAAGATGACTCTTCCAAATATTTTGGACACGTTTGTGGGCAGGCTAATCGACCTGTACTGACCTATATCGGCTTTTTCATTATCTTTATAACTGGGCATCACTTCGCTTACTTTCCACTGGGATGAGAAAGATCGTTTGTCGGTGCAGGTATGAAAGACAAGGAGATGCAATTTAGAGAGGTCCGAGATGTTTTCCAGGACGGTGTTACCAATGTTATCTGGTCCACATGCTTTCTTTGCATCCAGACTTGAAAGCGTTTCCTTGATTTCATCCTCCGAGAGTTTAATGAAATTATTTTCCTTGTTCTCGTAGACTGCTCAGGATATTGTTTGACCTTCCACGTTGAAAACGTTCCAAAAGAAAGTAATGAATAGTTCACTTTTTTCTAGATCGTCAGATGTGCGTGCGATTTTTTGATTTGGTTGTTGTCATCATTGATTGCAAGATACTTGTCTTGAGGGAGTACTCGGCTTTCGTATAGTGACTCGAGATGTTTCTGTAGATCTGAAATTCTATAGCAGCAGCCCCTGCGCAATATGTATTATCTTTTGTAATTGAGCGTGGTACTTGTTTAAAATACAAGGATTGAAGTTTAATTAACAAGTAGATAAAAGCAGAAGAGAATGGTTTCAAATAAATGAAGCTCTAATTGATTGATCAACTCTGAAGGTAGGTTTATTATTCAATGAATGAGTTTTATTCTCAGTTTTGTCCGTACCCAATATAGGTTCTATCACCGTGGTAAATTAACCAAGTAAATACTGATATGTCACAATTGTTAGTATTGCTCGAAGCCCGAGCTTTGTCTATTTCAATCTGTCGACACCTATCAAGATTGTGTCAGTCATTAATCAAAAAAAAATTAAAATTTAAACTAAATCTTTGACCTTGAAACCCAAGGTTTTTAGTACACCTTTTTTTACACACGTGTGACACTCACACTGCCCCCTTTCAATAAGAATAGAGTGTGCCACTCACTCACATAAAATCAAACAAATTTTACAGCTCTTGATGCATGAACGTTTTAAAAAACAAAAAGAGTGTACTTTTCATATAAAATTTTAGGTATCAGTTTTCGTCATTCATGACTTTCTCTGCCTTGTCCAGACCGAAATTGTTGTACACTTCTCGCGCCCCATCGTTAATCAATATTTGGTATGCTCGATTAATGGTCTTGAAAAACTCCTCATCTCCACCAGCATCAGGGTGCGTCAACAAGCTCAATTTGTGCTAGTGTTTTTTGATCTGATCTTTTGAAGCAGAACTTTTTACCAACAAAATCTCGTACATTGTCGCAGGCCGATTCAATACATTTTCATTCCGAATCTCGAATAAACACTTTTCTGTGGCCTTCGTTTTGGCGTTCTCGTTTTTCAAAGAATGCTTTTGTCTATCAATTATAGTGTCTTTCTTTCGGCACTCAGTCGCCAAGTACTGGTTATAGTTTTCCAACTGCTGAAGCTCTGACCTCAATTGGTCATTCTCTTTCTCCATTTTCTCCATGGCTTCGCTCTTTTTTATCAGTATTGACTTTTAGATCGGCCAACTCCTGCTTAAGTAAGTCGATTGACTGCTCTTGTTTGGCATTTCTAGCTGCCGCCGCCTTCAGGTTATCTCTTAGCGCCTAACACTTGGCGCACAGTTTTCCCAATGCTTCTCTTGTTGCCTCTTTGGCTTTGTCGCAATGTTTGTCTAGTTTTTGTCGAAGCTCGACAAGATCCTTTTGAAGTAAAGAGTTGGTACTCTTCAATTTCTCTAACTGCGCGCACTGGTTTTGCAGTTCCACTTCAGTCTGGGACCGAATATTGGCGGCTGCCAGAAGTTCTAGTGTAGACACCTTCCAAGTCCGTGATAGACAAGATTCGACTCGGTACACTCCCGGGGAAATCTCCGAAATAACTTTCCACAACTCTGGCATATAGTACACATATTCACCAATTTGTGGGGTCTCACTGCCTGCTATGTTTAATAGAAACCATTTTTGCTTCTAAAGTTTCTCAATATTTTCAGGGTTGATCTCAAGACTTTTCCCTTTTTTTGGTCTTGACCTCACGACAACTCTTTTTTTTCGCCTTGAACTCAAGACAACTAATTTTAATTTTTTTTTGGTCTTGAACTCAAGACAAGTCATTTTCATTTTTTTTTCGTCCTGAACTCAAGACAAGTCCTTTTCATTCATTTTTTTGGTCCTGAACTCAAGGCAAGTCATTTTGATTTTTTTTGGTTTTGAACTCAAGACAACTCATTTTCGTTTTTTTTGTTTTTTTTTTACACAACGGAGTCTTTCAAGGACTCTTTCTCTTCAATCATTTTCTTTTGTTCTCGGCGCTCATTATTTAATTTGAGTAGTTGATTATACATACGTGTTCCCGTTACAGGGTCGAGATCCCTCAACAGTTGTTGCCAGGTGTTTCCATTAATGACTAATCCTAAAAGGATGAACAATTTAGGAAAATTTTTCGAAACTTGGAATATGAGGTAGACTGTTAAGACTGACACAGTAATGTCCTTAGCTTTTAACCAAACGTATAAGCTTTTAGTTTTTAAGTTACGAAAAATTGTTATTTCATTTGTTAGAGAAAATTGTTTTTGGAACTGAGCGTTCCAATGAATAAAATTTTCATGACTGTTTTTTCCATCTGAATCTCGAAATGCTTCCCGACTGATAATTCCTTTACTATTATGGCGCATTGTTCGAGCAATTTGACTCTGATTTACGTCTGATATGGAGAAAAGGCTGCGATGCAGATTTTCATCACTTACGTTTAAGTTATTATTCATCAACCACTGATATATCTCACGATTGATTTTCTTCAGCGTTTCTCCATATTGTTGAAAACTGCCGTCTTCTAATTTCACAACATTTGGGTACAGTGGGTTGCATGCAGCGATTGTATAATTATGATACAAAATTTTTGTAATAGGGTCCATATATCTAATAGAAGAAAAATTCTATAGTTTAGTTATTTTTTGCTATTCATTTTTGCTTCTTCTTCGCTTTGTTATAAATTATACGGCTTTGATTTTGACAATATCGTATCTGTGTCCGATCCTATCTCTGTCGCCACTATAGCAGCGGCCCGTGCGGAATATGTATTATCTTTTGTAATTGAGCGTGGTACTTGTTTAAAATACAAGGATTGAAGTTTAATTAATAAGAAGATAAAAGCAGAAGAGAATGGTTTCAAATAAATGAAGATCTAATTGAGTGATTACCTCTGAGGGTAGGTTTATTATTCAATGAATGATTTTCATGCTCAGTTTTGTCCGTACCCAATATTGGTTCTATCACCGTGGTAAATTAACCAAGTAAATACTGATATGTCACAATTGTTAGTATTGCTCGAAGCCCGAGCTTTGTCTATTTCAATCTGTCGACACCTATTGACACCTAAGGAATGGTAAACGAAATTCCTTCAAGATGGGAACCAGTACTGAGCGGAATACCGCAAGGATCGGTACTAGGACCAGTCTTTTTCATCATCTACATCAACTCAATGACAGACGTGGTTCAGTCCCCACTCCTACTGTTCGCAGACGACGCAAAGCTCTACAGAGAGATCTCAACAGTAGAAGATCAACTAGTCCTCCAGAAAGACCTAGAAGAACTCCGAACATGGTCGAAGACGAGCCTCCTTGAGTTCAACGCAGAGAAATGTGTAAAGATGACATTGACATCAAAAAAGAAGACCACATCAGAGAGAACGTACAATCTTAACAAAGACCAAAATCTTAAGAGTGTGTACAAAGAGAAAGACCTGGGAATAATGACCCGCAGCAAACTTAGTTTTGAAGAGCACATCTGTATGAAGTTGAAGAAAGCGAACTCTATTCTTGCCCTAATCCGCAGAAGTTTTATTAACATCAGCAAACAAGTATTTCTACAACTGTACAAAGCATTAATCAGACCCCACCTAAAGTACGCGAACCAAATCTGGTATCCAAATCTTAAAAAGCATAAGACCAGTATAGAAAATGTTCAAAGAAGAGCCACAAGGCTAGTTGGATCCCTGCGAGGTTTAAGTTATGAAGAGCGGCTCAGGGAACTCAAGCTACCAACCACAGAATACAGAAGACAAAGAGGCCGGATGATAGAAATCTTCAAAATCATCAATGGAATGTACGACGAATCTGCTACGGGAAATCTAATTTAGTTTATCGAACGAAACTCGAGGAAACATGGGCAGCAACTTTCCATCAGAAGAGCACGACTGGAGCTGAGGAAAAAGTTTTTCTCAGTTGATGGACCTAAAGATTGGAACGAGTTACCAGAACACGTCGTGTCAAGTGAAAGCTTGGATATCTTCAAGACACGACTTGACAGACACTGGCAACACAGGATGTTCCGCGAATTGTCCTAGGGTAAGGGACAACACGGAGGAGCTGGTCGACAGAGGCAACAAACCTACAGACCAGAATACTCGAACTCTATCAAGATTGATTCAGTCATTAATCAAGTAATAAATTAAAATTTAAACTAAATATTTGACCTTGAAACCCACGGTTTTTAGTACACCTTTTTTTACACACGTGTGACACTCACATTTCGCCAGATGTGAAAGAATTTTTTTCAAAACTGGCTCGGTCGTTTTCAATTGCAATCTTCATTGCGGTTTCTTTCCTTTTGGTTTTTAACAGAAGACGAAAATTTGGTTTTCATTTGTGTTTTCTCTTCATCGTCGCTAAAATTTTTACGAGATGAGATGTGCTAGGCGAGATCCATTGGGGAAGTCTTGATCTATGCTTAGTTATGCGAGGAACACATTTGTCGATTATCTCGCGTATCCAGACATATCACTGGCGCACGAGCTCATCAACATTACTATAGTAGTAGGGGTTGAAATCGTTATCGGTATTGATTCTGTTGATGGAGTTCCAGTCTGCTTTGCTAGATATACGGCAATATACTTAGCAGTAGTCACGCATTCATGAAAGTTAGTCAAAATTAATGTCTTGAAGGGATGATGATCAGAAAGGGAGTAGAATCCTTCCAGTTTTTCGTCGATAGCCGAGTGTTCTAACCGTTCCCTATCTTGGGTTAGTAGAAAATCGACACTAATTGGATTCTGGCAGGGGAGGATCTGTTCGAAGTTGGAATGTTCTAGAAGGTCAAGTATGGCTGTTTTGTAGGTGCTTCCTGATGTCAAACATCTCCAATTTGTATGCTGGAAATTGATGTCACCTGTAATTACCGAAGCAGTCACGCACTTCGCTCGTTGATGATTTGTTCAAGGAATGTTTTGAGGGAGTTAAGCGATAACCTGTAAAAACTGTTTTCGGGAGGATTGTAGATGCAGCTGATCAAGACAGACCCAGAAACAATAATGAGTTTAACAGTAATACTTTCAGCGTCGGACTCCAAGTTAAGAAGACTGCTGTTAATGGGATTTTTTACTGCTATTAAGAATCCACCATGTTTAATGTGGTTGTTGTCCCTGCGCTTGTTTTTCCTGTAGATCATGAAATTGGGAGGAAATAGGGCATAATCGGGTATATCCGGAGTCAGCCATGTCTCTGTGAAACAAAGAATGTCATAGTCGTTTCTAGCTACGCTGTTTGCAAAGCAGAATTGCCTGTTGAGGTCAGCTAGTCTTCTGACGTTGAAAGTGAGCAGGTTGAGTTTTGTCTGGGTTGATCGAAGTCATTGGGAGCTGGTGCTCTATTCGCTTTCTACGTTTATCTACAGTTTGTCTCATATTTACTCACACTTGAACTCGAGAGATTCTGTTAATTTATTTAATTTGTTTGATTTCTCCAAAGCGTTTGACAAAATAAAACATAGTATCCTGATGAAAAAGTTACTTCAAATTCCCATCTCCAAGGCTTTATTCGAACTGATACAAGACTATTTATTAGGAAGAACACAGAAAGTGCGAATAGGTGACCAGCTATCAAATGAGCGAACTGTAACATCTGGAGTACCACAGGGATCGGTATTGGGACCATTATTCTTCCTGATATACATAAACGATCTCCCCAATGCTGTTTTCTCATCGTTAGCCTTACTATTTGCTGATGATTTAAGACTTCTTTACAATGGGAGACCTGAACAAGAATCCTTAGAAAAACTGCAAACGGATTTACAAGCCCTTCACAACTGGAGTGTGCAAAACCATCTACTATTTAACTTGAAAAAATGTTCCATTAGCGAATTTCAGTACGGTAGAAATAAGAACACCCTAGAAGATTTTTGTTTTATTATGAATGGAAGAAATTTAAACCACAAAAGCCTTGTTCGTGACGTTGGCCTGTTCATGGATGAATCACTAAACTGGAACGAGCATGTGAAAGTAAGAGTTGGAATGGCCAGAAAATCGTTCTTTCGGTTGAGAAGAAGTACGTCCCCGATCATTTGCACCAAGAGTAAAGTCGACCTATACCGATCAATAATATCAATGTCGATGCTATCTGCATCCGAATGCTGGGAACTAAGAAAAACGAATTTCGAAATAATTGAAAAATTCAATAAAAAGGTTCTGAAGTGGATTTGCGGAAATTTTGACTACAAGGATGCTTTGATCAAATCAAACTTATTACCACCACTCTACATTAAAGTGCTTAAAGACCTTCTACTTTTCAGTAACATCTTGGAAGGAAGGTACAATGTCGACTTTTCGAAAGAATTCAACATCACCAACAGCGGTAGAAGGAGACGTGTTGTGCTTCCAGACACTAGATTTGAAATACAGAGGCAAAATTTTTGGTATAGGACTGGATTCAGAATAAACGTCGTGCAAAGAGCTCTTGATTTCTTTAACCCGGAGAATCTGAAGAACAAACTTATTGAATACATGTGGAGTTATTTTAATAGACATTGGACTGAAAACAATCCCTGTACTTGGATTTTTATTTGTTTATGTACAAACTGTCGTGCCAATCCTAGATTGTAAACGCGGGGTGTGATTCCCCAGTGGCATATCCACGAATTCATAATAATAATAATAATAATAATATCAACTCAGTTCCTTTCCCTTGGAGGTTCAAGTTTTGTATTTGTAGCACGTTGGGCTGCTTTCATTTTTCCAGTAGCTGACGTCTGATTTTAAAAGCTCAATTTCTAGATGTTGTTCGTCCTGGTTCAGCTCCCGGCTCAAATAAAGCTTAATTTCGCACATGTGCTCACCTCTCTGCAATTCCGAGGCGATGCCTCCGGATGCACTAGATAGGTGAACTTGTAAAACTGAATACTATTGCGATTCCGAGGTAAACCTCCGGATTCACTAATAGATAAAGCTTAGGAAAACTTACATTTAGGGTTCTGAAGCCTTCGGATCTTCCGATTCGGCGAGTTGACGTTTCTTGATTCTGTCTTTCTGCCTTTTGTTTGGCTTCTTCTGTGAACGCACCTTTTTGACGAGTCGTACCAGGTTATGACTGTTTCTCAACACAGTACTTAGAATCAAGAGTTCTGTGTTTGACTCTGGATGCACTTGCGATAACTCGTAGATCAGCTTCGCGTCTTGTAGCTGCTTTGGTGTAAGGTTATTTTCAACTTCGAGAATGAGAATACCTGTTTTCTGTAACTCGAGAGACAGATCAGGAGTGTCGGTGATTGGGCACCAGTTGCTTTTGTGCTCTGAGATGCTATTGTTTATTACGTCGTGCCAGATGATGAGACGTTTATTGTAGCGAAGTACCAATTTGTTCATGAGAAGGCCACGGACAGTTTTTCGTGTTGGGGTTCACGGACAGTCCACGAATAGGAGTTGATATTTTCTGGATTCTCTGTTTATCTTTTCGATACTTCAGATGCTACAGAAAGCTTGCTCCAACTCAGTGGACCATTGCTATTCATAAAGATCATCTGAAGCTATTTAATGATAGATTTTAACAATGCCAAATGCTCTATGAGGACGTAGTGCTGGGAGGACCCCGGACCAGCCAATATTCAAACAGTGTTGGCGAGGAGCATTTCTTAATTTACCTTTTTTAAAAATTTCTGGAGCTTATATTTCCAGCGACTGATCACATTTTTGGGATCTTTTCCGTTTTAAGATATCTTTTCCGTTTGTGCCCCTTGATTAAGTTATGTACCCCCGGTTATAGAGCACGTGCCATTACATGGTACATGATTATGTAAAAATGTGGCACGTGCGTCGGGGGTTGCAAATAATGTGCACCCATTAAGTTGCGGGGCACATACGGAAATGATCCAAATTTTGTTACTCTCCGAGTGTTATAATCATTACAACGGCGCTTAGTTTCGCATTTTTTGACTATTGTGAGGATTTAGAAATATTAATTGGAGCTTACTTGCTGCCCCCGAGTTTACCGACTACTCTTTTAGGGGAGGGGCTTTCTTTTAATTAAAATAGGAAGGCGATGGCAAGAGGCTGAGTTTTTTTAAATGTTTGATATCTGAGAAAATGTTGTTCTGTGTCGATCTTTTTTTCGTTGCAACTTTTTTTCCAACTACTTCGTCAATATTTTACGTGCTGTGCTATACTTCAACTCGCCCTAATCACGTAAATATGATTATTGTCGCAATTACAATACAGAAACTTGCTGTCACAAGCAACTGTTATACCGGGTTTTGACATTTCAGATCGATGTATTTCAGAATCCGTTTAACAAGATTCTGGAGCAATTGTAATTTAACAATCTTTCTAGAGTATATTATATTTCAAGCAACTGATTAAATTTTGTTACTCTCCGAGTGTCGTAATTATTACAACGGCACTCTATCCTCAACTTGGACTTCTATTACGTTTCGTTATCCCACCATTGCTAGCATTGCTGAAAGCTTATTGTTGATTTTATTTGTGTTTAATTACTCTTATGTAATTGCGGAGAGGTGTTGTATTTTGAGCAAATATCAGTTACAATATCAAAGGCGTTGATCAACAGCGTATAGCTGGAGAATGGCAAGGAGACCTGGTAAGTACCAATAGTTAATGCAATCGCAATATTCTACTCTTCTATACAGATAACAGATCATTATTAATTGCTCTCGAACGGAGTTTGACGCAATTGTTATAGGCGTCTTTTTATGCAAAGTTTTTGCTTGACCGTTTTGACTTTTTCAGGCACTCCCTTGATTTAGGACCCGCCTCTTTTGTCCTAATCACACTCTTCTGTCCCGGCGACTATGCCTAAGCTCAGACTAGCTAAAACCAAGGAACAAAGTCCTTGCCTCTTGTTCGATAGCAGTTCGTCCGCCAGATGTCTTATGATTCTCCAAGATTCTGAGTTCTTTCCCCCTTGTCATTTCTAACCTTGTCTTTGCAACCTTGTCATTTTCTTTTAAAGGGTCAAATTTTAACACATTTAATTCCCAGGAACTAAAAATGAGATAATTTTTGGTCTTCCATACTACTACTACTACTAGTAATGAAGAGCTCATTGTAAAGTTTGTGATTCAATAGGAGCAATTGAGCAATTTTTGCAGATTTAGAGAAATTTATAAAGTACACCACCACGGATTGTCTTACTCACGATCCAACTTGTAGTTGTACAGAACCCAGGTTGAGGTGCCATCCGGAAGTAACCTCTAATCGGACCAAGTCCAACGCATACGGTGTGTTCGCAAACCAAAATTACAGGGTCTGGTAATTGTTTTGAGCGCAAAATAGTATGATCAGAGGTCACTTCGGTCTGAGGATGCTCTGATCAGAGGTCATTTTCGTCTGAGTGGGTCTGATCAGAGGAGGATTCAAGCGCCTTTTAGTCTGATCAGACAAGATTTTGAGCGCAATTGGGTCTGATCAGAGACCATTTCGAGCGAATTTTTTTCTTTTGATTTTCTTTTTTTAACCGTGAAATGTTGGCTCTGCCAAGAGGCAACAAAAGGCAGCATTCTGATCAGAGGCACATCTGGAGTCCGATGGCTTTGATCAGAACCTTTTTATTGACTGTAGAATACGACGTTTTTTATGGAAAGCTGTGTAAGTTCATCCTTTGAGTCCGAAACATGCTTCAATGGTATACCAAATCAAAATTTTCCCCAGCAGTTGGCTTTTCTCTTCATTATCAATAGTTTTATTATTGTCTTTTCTGTAGATGAATTTTATACTGCAAACGTGTTCTACAAATATTCAAAATTTCCTCTTAAGGGGCGGGCATTTTCTATCAGCTGGACCCCTCTGGCCCTGATCAAAGCCATCAGACTCTAGATGTGCTTCTGATCAGAATGCTGCCTTTTGTTGCCTCTTGCCAGAGCCAACATTTCTCGATAGACAAAACAGAAAATCAAAAAAAAAATGCTCGAAATGGTGTCTGATCAGACCCAATTGCGCTCAAAATCTTCTCTGATCATACTAAAGTGCGCTTGAATCCGCCTCTGATCAGACCAACTCAGACGAAAATGACCTCTGATCAGATAATTACCATCCGGATGTGACCTCTGATCAGACCATCCCCAGACAGAAAGTGACCTCTGATCATACTATTTTTGCGCTCGAACCTATTACCAGACCCTGTATTTTTGGTCTGGCGAACACCGTGTGCCTTGAACATAATCTGATCAGAGGTTACTTCCGGATGGGACCTTAACCTGGGAAGTGTAATTATAGAAGGCAAAACGTGCTCATTAAAATAGAAAATAAGAAGTCCCCATCGAGTTGTTTTTTTTTTCAAATTTGTAATTTTCTCTACAATAACCATAGGAAAACATTGCATGTTAATCCAGATCATTGAAATCACCTATTACCATTTGAACAACAGTACGGATAACGTTTGGTTTAGTAGATAATGTTTGTATAGGATTAATGTTTGGCTGTTCGTTTTAAACCGGAAAGTAAATAATCAATGGTCCCAACTTTCTGTTCAATGGAATTTTTTCATGCTGCTGTAGCAAAAATTATGTCAATATTTATATTTTTTTAAAACCTATTTACTATTTGTGCAATGGTAATGTTTTTTCATTTTTTGATGCTTTTCACTACGATTTGACGTCAATTTTGGGCTAATTGTTCTTGAAGGAGGTCTTAGGCAAATACTGTAAACGTGTGTTTTTTATTATAAATTTTTAACTTAACCGTTTTTGTTCTAGAGCATTTTTCGATTTCTACTCTCTACTGAATTTTTCGCGTTTGATTTCTTTGTTTTTGCTTGACATAAATTAAGTCTGTTTTAAAAACAAAAGCGAGTGTATATAAGCAATCAGAAGGTTGTTATAGCCGTGTGGTTAATGCTTGTATGGTACGCAGGAGGTCAGGGTGCGAACTCCTCTTTGGTCAAAATATTTTTGTACATTTAAGTAGTAGTGAAAATGCCTGGTTTGTAACGGGGGGGGACCTGTCCCCCCCCCCGTTACAATACAGGCATGGTCTTTTTTAGGTATCCTCTTAGAATTTCTCTGACTTAGAGTGGAATAAAACTTAGCTGTTTCATTTAGTTCTTCGAACAGTTTCATGCTTTGACTTGAAATTTGTTTTCCCCTTTCTAACCGGGAAAGTTGGTTGGTGTTTGTATAAACAATTTCTACTTTCTTGTCTCAGCAAAAATTTAGAGAAATCAATTTTAAGATAAAATTTTTTGATATAAATTTATAATGTAACTAACCTGGTACATCCGGAACATTGAAGACGGGGTCGAGAAAGTAATCGATAATAAAATGTAGAAATAAGGTAATAACTATGAAACAAATGAGCTTTCTCTTATGAATTAACATTACTCGTTCAATAAAAAAAACGAAAACTGGCAAAACTAGAAACATTGAAGTTAATAACCAATACAAGGTACCAAAAAAGAAACAAAAACAAACCTACATCAAACAGTTTCAAACTCTAAACAGTTTTTGTGTTTCTCATTTTCTAATCAGTTGACTCCAATTTTTTTGTTAAATGCATTTTAACCACCCAACTGTTGCTAGCAAAGATATACCCATTATTCACAAAAACTATTTAACAGTAGCGCAAAAATTCCCACAAAACTCAATTCGCCTAAATTACTTTTTATCAGCATGTGAGTTCTTTAACGATCAAGAAAATTTTGATCACGTTATTGCGCTTAAACTTAGACCGTACGGTGGTCTTATTGGAATTGACAACTCGTCTTTAGATCATCAACTTAAAAGTTTTAAAGTCCTTCGGTTACATGCAGTTTTGCACGACGCTGGGGGTTTTATATACGAAAGATACAAACAAGGACCTGGTTACTCTTATATGCTTCCGTGGAAAAGCAGCAACTGTTTTAGTGGTCATTTGTCGGGAATATTGTTTTGCCTATATATAAAGATTTTTCATCCGTCAATTTTTCATTTATTGGAATGCTAAGCAGCAAAACAGTTGTGTTAGACGTTGAAGGGTTCCGTCACAGAAAAGAAAAATTTATTGTTAAAGAACTTGGTGTTTGCACCGAGGACTATCTCGACTGCGTGTCATTTTTACCTCCAACAAGTTATAGTGAGTTAACAACTCAACAAAAGCAATCTTTCAGTTGGTTGACTAGAAATTTGCACGGCATTGAGTGGGAAACAGGAAACTATCCCTATATTTATCTCACACAAATAATTCAAAGCGTTCGTTTGAGGAATCCGGGTTCAATATTCTACGCTAAGGGAGAGGAAAAAGTAAAATTTTTGTCAGATTTGCTTGAGTGCTCTATTATTGATCTGAATTCACTCGCGTGTCCTTCAATATCTGTGAACTATTTTACCCAAAACTGTCAAAATCATTCAAAGGGCAAAAACATTTTCAACAAACATTGTGCAAAAGAAAAAGCCATTTTCTATTTCAACTGGTTAACAAATGAGAGAGGAATTGACGAAAGTGGAAGCACCCTTGTCACCGAGTTAAACAATTTGTGCCTTGATTACGGGGGACGGGAATCTGAGTCTTTCAATTTCCAAAGACGAAACCATAAAAACCGGAAACCAGTTTTTACAGAGAAAAGTTAAATTGTTGCTGACTGAGGACGAAATTCGCTCATTTACTCATTTAGTATATTATATTGAACCTTTTCTTCAGTGGAGAAAGCAAAATGTCAAAAACTCAACCCAGAGTCTGTCCTCCGAGACTCTTACTGATGTCGAAACACCCGGTTGGTGAAGAAGTAGACAAGAACGATCCTTCACTGCCGAAGGAGATTCAACACTTGGTGAGGGAAGAAAGAGTACACAAAATTGTTCATTATGACAAAACTGAGAGACTCCCGGAGTGCTTTATGGTTCATATGAAAGACTTTCTAACTGAGTTTAATTGCTATGAATTGTTTTATGTAGAGTGACTTTTTCTCAATACATTTTTTTAAAAAATTATTTTTGTCTCGAGATGGAGGGGGTAACAGTTGATCAAGTTGACGCTGTTGTTGAAGAAAGTTTCTTTGAAAAAGAAAGTAGCAGCAAATCTTCATGGAAATTTTGTAATCAAACAACGTTGCCACGGTCAGAAGTTGTATTTTTTGTTCAAATGTTTGTTATTTTACTGCTGATATCACTTTGTATTGTTAAATTAACTATTTTAAAACCAAATTGTGAAGAAACTTCAGTTTGGATATCAACATTGTCAAGTTTAGTTGGATACATTTTACCAAATCCAAGACTATGAATAAAATTATATCTACGCAAGATAGGGTCTTCATGGCCGTTGTAGGGCCTTCAGGTTGTGGCAAAACAGAGTTAATTTTCAAAATGTTGATTGGAAACACATTTTACCCAAAATTTAACAACATTATTTTTTTATACCGAGAAATGCAACAAATATACATCAAAATGGAGAAAACACTTGGTGTTACGTTTAAAAAGTACGCCAATTTAGAATTTTTGAATAGTCTTGCAAACTGTCTTCTGATAATAGACGACTCGTGCGAAGAAATCATTACAATGACAAATTTGTTAAATTGGCCACTGCAGGGCGTCACAAAAACATTAATGTTATTTATATCAAGCACAACCTTTACCAACAGAGCAAGTGGTCTCGTACAATAGACTTGAACACGACACACATCATTTTGTTCAAATCAGCCCGTGATATTCAACAAGTCGAATTTTTAGGTAAACAATTGAACCTCGTTAAATTTTTAAAATACTGCTATCAATTGGCAACGAAAGAACCGTTTGGGCATTTGCTTATCGATCTTGATCCAAAAACTTCTGATTGTTTACGATACTGTTCAAATATTACTGAGCCAGGTCCATCAATTTTCTATCTTCCATCTGATAAAGCAGAAACAACTCCACTAAACAATGAAAGAGAAAAAAATTATCTATACTGAAGCAAATGGTGCTTTTGCAGCCAAAACAGTTAAGGAAATATTTGCGTAGTTGTGATAGTGATGCTATACTGGTTTTGTGTGAATGTCTTCACAATGTTTTACTGGGCCATGTTAGAGTGAAAGTAAGAGACTTAGAAAATTACAGACACATATTTGAAGGTGTTCTCAAGAAAAAGTCATCAATGGATAAACGGCGAGCACTATTACTAACAAAAGCCGGTTTCGAACTCATTCAACTCATTATTAAATTTTGTTTCATCCTTTTGAGTTAAGCAATGTCAACTGCTGAAGAGTTTATTTTGATTCCCAAAAATCAGTTTATGAAGGAGCAACCATATTCCTCACAAATTCTAAATGATCCCAGAGTTCAGCATAGAGGTGCTCAATTTTCGTTTTTGAACCGCATGCGACCAAATGAAAACACTGACAAAGAGAACCAAGAAATTTTGGATACAAGGGAAACAACTGATCCTACTGAGTTGTCAAATGTACATGCAGACAAAATTCTTCAAAATCTCAACATGCTAGCGCCAGCAAAACTTACCAGGACGGAAAAAATAGTTAACCTCATTAAAGAATCAAAAAAAGTTGTTATAGACGAAAAAGAAAATTTCATTGTTGACGGAGCCGAGACAGGAATAAATGCCCCTATTTTTCTCTATGATTTGCAGCAACCAACTAAAAAAATAAATAATCCAGATTATTTCAAGATTTTAGAGGCTTTAAACATAAAAGAAGACTTGGTGATCAACAGTAATGCTAAAATTGCGATCCGGAAAAGAACTCATAGAGTTACCAAACAAAAAGAGAAAAAGAAAACTTTTGCGCCAAAAAGAATCAAGCACAAAGAAACCAGCCAATTACTTACAGAGGAATCCTCAGAAGCCGGAAGTGGTTTCGAAACCTCAAAGGAAGACAGAACTCAGCAAGAGGAGAAGGACTGGGAGTCTTTCGACGAATGAGAAAAAATTGCTTGAGCTAAAATATACGAAAGGCCCCACAGCATACGGAAGCATAAAAAATCTACAAAAAAGCACCAAGTTGAAACCAAGTAAAGTGAAATTGTTTCTAGAGGGTAAAAATGCCCACACAAAGCATAAGAAATATAGAAAAAGATTTCCAACACTGAAAGTTATTGCTTATGACATAAACGAGATTTGGTCGCTAGACTTGGCTTATGTGGATAAATTAGCAAAAGAGAACAAAGATGTAAAATATTTGTTGGTTGCGGTGGACTGTCTCTCACGTTATCTACGAGTTGAACCCTTAAAATCGAAGTACGCCACAACTACAGCAGATGCGTTTAAGAAAATGATAAAGAACAAGCAACCTAAAAAAGTGTGGGTAGATGATGGTACAGAATTTAAGGGCTCATTCAGCACTCTTTGTCAGAAAAATGATATTAAGTTTATAAAACTTTCAGCGAGAAAAAATCAGCATTAGCGGAAAGAAATATACGTTCGCTCAAGTATTTGATATACAAGTATTTAGAAGACAAATGGACATACTCGTATATTAATCAATTGCAGAGCTTTGTACAAACCATTAACTCTAGAGTCAACAGAGTAACGAAATTGGCGCCGAATAAAGTAACAAAAAAAGACGTTCCTTACTTGATATCATTAATTTTTAATGATTCATCAAAACTAGTTCGCCGACCAAAGTTTTACGTTGGGGACTTTGTGCGAATATCAAAAGCGGATCTTCCTTTTAGAAAAGGATACAAGCAAACATTTACCAACGAAGTTTTTGAGATTTACGATATACCTGCAACAAATCCCCCTACTTATAGTCTCATTGACGCATCCCAGGTGCCAGAAAAAGGAAAATTTTATGAATTAGAGTTGGTCAAAGTTAGAGACAACAGTAGTGAAATAACAAAACATGAATGAATTCACCGTTCACTTAGTTTCATCAGCCTCTATGAATATTTTTCCTCAAAACACCTTGTCTTCTTTCAAAAACTATTTCAATGAAGAAATTAATTTGGAAGGGGATTGGCGAGTTGCTCTAAGTGAAATTATCTTCCCAGCAAAAATAAATCAAGTGAACAAGAGTGATTTAAAGATTTTTTCCTCTGAAGGCCTCAAGTTTTATGAGAAAAGTATTCCATTTGATGCTGTCTCCAGACCATACGGAGGAGAACGAGCTATCATTGGAACTGGTTCCTATGAAAACCGTGATCATCTTTTGAGATCCTTAAAGCAGCTACCGGATTGCCTCATTTTGACTTTCAATTTAACAAAATCAATGGAGTTTTGTTTCTCTTTTTTGGTAAAAACGAAGGAATTACTTTTCCGGATAACGAAATTCCAAGCATCCTAGGTTTCAACGGTATTCATGATGGGTCTGGTTATCATATTGGATACAAGATGTTGGACACTTTTGAGAATCTGACCATGACAGAAGACGAAGAAAAAACGTTTGTTGGTGATTATCCTTTTGATTTGTCTGCAGGGAAGCAACTGATTTTTATTTATGTTAACATAATTGAGTATCAATACGTAGGTGATACTAAAGCTCCTCTTATTCGAGTCATTGATTCAAAACAACGCCTGAAAAACGGTAGCCCCTGTGAAATAGAGCCAACACACAGAATTGTCTTCAGCAACTTGGAATACAAAAAGTTATTATCAAAAAATTTTCAGTCAATTGAAATTCAATTGCGGACAGAAACCGGACAATTAGTTCCATTCGCTGGAACGGGAAAAGTTATTTTGACTTTAAATTTTAAAAAATTCGATTAAATGGAAGCCTACTATCATCAACAATCGGTATCACCATACTTTTCAGGACACTATCGCCAACGAGGAAGTGGTTTTGGGGCTTTAGCAGCAGGTATTGGCAGAGCCGCATTACCGATTGCAAGAAAGTTTCTTTGGCCTGTAGCCAAAAAGATTGGACGTGAATTAATTGTTCAAGCAGCTCCTGAGTTGGTAGAGGTTGTTACAAAGAAAAAGTCTCCAAAACAAGCAATAAAATCGAATGTGCAAAAGACTGTAAGAAAACAAGTTGGAGGATCATTGGTCAAAAAGAAGAACATCAAGAAAAAACAGACAAAAAGCCGTTCAAAGACCATTCACAGAAAACAACCCCTGTCGAGAAGTCGGTCTCAATTTTTCTCTAAAGTTCAAAATGTTTACTAATTTACTGCCCGCAGAGGCAACACACACCACACTTGATTTATTTGAAAAACATCCTCTGCTAGTTACTTTTGATAATGCTTTTACTCAAAAAGTTGGACCTTCCTATTCCCCGGATGGTCCAATGCTTGAGTTTAAAGTTATGGGAGACAGGAACAATTTCATAGATTTGCAAAAACTTCTCCTTGAAATTAAATGCAAAATCTCCCGAAACAATGACGGTGATTTAAGGACAGGAACTGATGCTACAAATACAGACTCGCCATACTTAAGCAACAACGCACTGCATTCTTTATTTTCGGAATGCACTGTATCTGCTAACGGTGTTAAAATTTCCAACACAAACGGAAATTATGCACACAAAGCATTCATTGAAACAGAATTTTCGTCAGGAAAAACTGCAAAAAACACATGGCTAGTTTGTCAAGGATATTATTACGAGGATGAGCCAGCTAAAATTGATGGCACCGACGGTCGCGCCGAGGATGTTACAGCAAGAAAAGCCCTCGTAGCCAACTCCAATGAAAACTATTTTATTGGAAAACCATCAAGTGACATTCTAACGTGTGATAAACACCTGCTTAGTGGTATTACTTTAGTGGTATTTCATTCAGAAGATCAACAAATGATTTTGCTGTTATTTCCGAGTCAAACAAACATTACAAAGTAAAAATAATTGAAGCAAATCTGTATGTTAGAAAAATGACAGTATCGGATCATGTTTTGACGGCAATTGAGAAGACTCTACTAAAAACACCTGCAGTGTATCGCTATACAGAGGTTTTACCAAGAACATTTTTAGCTACAACTGGTGTTCAAAGTTGGAGACAAGAAGATGTCTTCTCAAAGGAACCAATTCGAAGAATGATTATCGCAATGACAACAAACCGCGCGTACCTTGGAACAAATCGAACAACACCTTTTCATTATCAGAAGTTTGATTTGAGTCAAATTGTTATTTATCGTAACGGACTTCCAATAGTTGGCACGCCCATTTCAACCGCCTCTAATCAAAGGCTTTATTTTAATACGCTTGAGGCTTTGGATTTTCTTGATAAGGGTGGTCCTGGTATATCTCTATCAGATTATCCCAACCATTTTATTATGGCCTTTGACTTAACTTCAACACAGGAAGCATCACATGATTTTATTCACCCTGAATTGACAAACTGTTCAATTTCAGTTGAGCTAACGTTTTCGAGAGCACTGACAGATAACATTGAAATTTTGTTTTTGGGAGAACGAAGTTCAACATTTTACGTGTCATCTGAGAGAAAAGTCACAAAAAACACTCTTATTACATACCCAGTGACTAATGGATAATATTGATAATGTTAAAATTGCCAAATTGATCAACAAATGTGTTCATTTAAAATTTCTGTTTTGCGGAGTATTCCCAGCTGATAGTTTTCCTAAGCTATTTGCAGACTCTTTTATTGTAGTCAATGCATCGAAAGCTGGAACTATAGGAACTCATTGGCTACTCATCTGTAAAAAAAAAAACGACAAAATTTATTTTGCTGATCCATTGGGAAATTCGCTGGAATTCTACTTTGCAGTTTACAGACGGCTAAACAGTTTCTATGGAGAAGTAATTCAACTGTGTACATTGATGCCAATTCAAAAAACTAACTCAAAACTATGTGGTCTGTTTTGTATTTATATTGCTCATGTTATTTTTAGCAATAAATACCCTTACACAATGTACATGAATGATGATGACCTACTACGATTTGCAAAGCATATGCTATAATTCATTTTTTTTACTCCTCTGTTTTCAGTTAAAAAATACGATCTCAAAGAAAATTTAATTTTTGTATTTTTGTTCAAATACAAATTTTACAAACAACGTTTCACTGTCAACATTAAGCGAACCATAGCCACAAAGTATAATATCAATAATTTTTGAAAATTCAGCGTAGTGTTCATTGTAATATATCTCCACAAAGCGTTGATTAGTCAAAAGTGGTACAAAGTCAGTTTGAGTTTGAACATTTTGCTTTACAGCATGGCAAATGCTGGGTAGTTTCTTCATAGAAAAGAAGTTTCTGTGCAGATTCTGTTGTTGTAGACAGTAGTCAACTGCGTCAATAAGTTTTTCCAAAATTGGCCCGTGAACAACGAACCCGTCCAAATCATAAATGAGACATTTAAAGCAGGTAAATAAACAAGGTATTGCATAAGCTTTTGAGCTGTCGGTTCCTTCTAAGCTTGATAGATTTTCAGATGAAATTAGAACATGGTAATGAACAGAAGAGTTGTGACAAAATGAACTTTTTTGGTGGTATGCAAACGCAAAATTAGCAATTTTATCTTTGTCCAAGTTTGGTTTACAAAAGAAAAGAAGAAAGCGAAATGATTTTTGAAATTGTCGAAAATAATCTGGAGAACGTTCGTACATTGCTTCAGCCATTGTATTTTTCTATCTTGTAGGCTAAGTTCTTTTTGTGTGCTAGATTTTTCTTGACTTTCGATAGGGGTTGACTCTCGTCTTCCGAATTCGTATCGTTGGTTGAACGAATATGTTGTGAAAATTTATCGTTCTCGCCTTCTTTTCTTTTAATTGCCTTCGATGTAACTTTTGGAGGCTCAGTTTGTACTGTTAAAGGAACCTCTGTGTCCTTTGAATCGATCAGATCTCTGATTCTGTGGATATGTTCCACTAGTCTATCAAATTCTGAAAGAGAAAGGTTTACTCTTTGGGAGAATTTGTAATCATCATCACTTTGGTTGTTCCTTCTGAACAGCTTTATTGCAACATAGGTACCAGAAGTTTCATAGGTTTTAGTTGAGACCCTTACAATTCTTTTTGCAGTTTCTGAGATATCAATAAACTGATCGCAGAATTCTATGTCTTTCTTGAGGGTTTCAGATTTTTCCATTTTAATGCACTCAGGTGATATACTGTTTATTATAAGAGAATAAAATCAAATGAATGGTTGGAAAAGGAAATAAAATTGAAGTACTACAAAACACATACTCACAGAGCTGCTAGACTTTGAGCACTATAAAAATGTGATTGGTCGATAATAATTCCTCAAAACCTAAATCATATTAATATAAAAGCATTATTGCAAAGAAACTCTAGCGTCTTTTAACTATAGCCTACAGTACATAGCTTTCAAGACACCCAATTACAATAAAATAAAAGCAAATGTTAGAAATTGAACTTTGATCCAGGAGTAATAATACCAAGACCAAATACCATAAAAACCTTATGCATTTTATCCAACATATTGAACAGAATACACCTTATCTCTGGGGTCCATGTCAAAACTTTAAGATAATAAAATACACTATGTTAAGTTGTTTGCCAAAAGCAAACGCTTATCAGTCTGGGTTTACGCCTGTTCTGAATTTCACTTAGTGCAAAACTTTGTATAAACAAATAAAACTTTACGACATATAGTTCTCAACCACAATACGCAAGTGTTGAAAAGTGAACATATTCCTTATTTATATTCCTTGAGCACTTTGTCGTTTTCAACAGTTAAATTTTCGTTGCAGTTCTTGAAATAAGAAACAAAATGTCTCCAGTAGTTATTATTCTGAAAAGCGAGAAAAGCTTAGAGAAAAGAACAATAGCTTACGAAACATACAGGAAAGAAACAATCGTTATTATTGAACAAGGATGGACAAACGATACCTGGGTTACATCAAATCACATGTCTCTTCCGGTAGTTATGTTAGATTTCATCCAGTCATTTCGTTTCGAAAAAGCATTACTAGAAGGCTCCCAGTACACATTGGATTTTGTAACAAATTACACCAGAGAGTTTATATTTGACACCTCTGTTCTTGAAGCAAATGTTCGGAAGATCTTCTACGACTACGACTTGAAAGAAATACCTTTATACGAAAATCAAGAAGGATATTGGAGAGATCTCGAAAGAATCGAGGCTCTCTGGAAAATTCCCAATATTGATAGCCCTGACTGTGAATTTAATGACAGTGAAAACTATCTGAATTTCCCACCAGAGACACCTACTACACCAGTGTTTCGATCAGTAGATGATCTCAACTGCTCGGACAGTCAAGTGACTCCACCCGCATGCCGATGTCTTGCACCCAAAAAACGAAAACTTGTCAGTAATTCTAACAAAGATTGAAGAAATCGGATCCAGAGAAAAACTTGATAAACAGAATGAAACTATACTGAAGGGAAAAAACTGCTATAATGTTCAATTTGTTCAATCTTACTAACTCTCTAACCTAATATAAAAACGAATGAAATTGTACATTCTTTTGAATTTTTTTGCAGCTAACTCTTGAGAATAAACACTACAATAAATGTTTTGGAAAGCAACAGGGTGATACTACTGGGACTAGCACTTGGTAAATTTTTATGGGAAACATTAAAAAAGAGAAAGATCAAAGAAATCGAACAAATTTAACATTTATCACAAAACCATAGTAGGTGCTCAGTTGAGAAAATGACAAAATCTTTGCAAAATTCAGAAAAAATTTAACAGAAAATCTTCTCTTGTGTGAGCGGGTGTCTGTAAAACATACTGCATATACTGTTGCTCTATTGTTGAAATACATTCAACATTTCTTTAAACAACATGTGAACAAAATTTATAAAATGAAAAAAATTTCGATAATTTTGCACAGTAAACAAATCAAAATTTCCGAAGTTATTTTCCTTTTTGAGGAAAAATTTGTTCCCCAGGTTGTTCCGCAGACGCAGTGCAACATTTAACGTCTGAATAATGACCCAGTGGAATCAATGTTTTTCATTTTATTTTGAAAAAACATCATTTCAACAGAAAACAACTTTTCAAAAATGAAAAAATTCCATCAAAAAACAACCCTATATCTGCAACCTACCCACACTACAGGGTTACGAGCCAGAAAATGAACACTCAAAACTAAATTTTTGACAATTTCAAAAAAACGCATAAGTGTTGATACAAACCCGAAACCTTAAGAAATAGGTGAAGCCGAGGTCCTACAGAGCTGAAAACACGATTTTTGGAATCAGCGACCTCGAAAACGTTTTCGACCCGTTTTTAACGTATTTTGTTAATGTTTTTAAAGATTTTTGGACCCCCAAATTCTCCTCTATAGGCTACCGCATTGTACTCCTCTGAAAGAAAAGTAAAAACAAAAAAAAGAAAGCTTAAAAAGGGGGTTTTCCCCTCTTTCAATGAGGTCCTAAATCTTGAGCACCATATATCTCTAGTATATATTCTAATCAGAGTGTAAGAGAAAGCTCACATTTTTTTCGAAGCTAAAAAAAGCGAAGCATTTTAAATGAAGAATAAAAAAAACTAAACTAAAATAAGGGGAGGGGATTGAACTTAGCGAGTACCGAAGAAGTACTCGCGGTGGATTGGTGCTGACACAAGATGGAATAGTTTTTCCAGTCTTGTGTCCCTCTTTTCTTCAGGGTAACGAATATTTGGTACTTTATAAGATCAACCAGGCGGAAGTGCTCATTTCCACCAATGTCGAGCAACATTACCAGCCCCTCAATATTTTTCAGAAGAATTCCTGTATAATTTTTTTTGTGGAGGGTGGATTCATTGAATATGACCGTTATTTCTTTAATGATATGTTTTCTGTAGGGGAAGATATAGGGGCACGAGAAAGATTTTTGTTCAGAATCCATTTTTAACTTAGAATTTGGAATTGCGATTAGAATTTTAAAGAGTTAATAGACTAAAGAGACTGAAAAGTGTGGCTTAAATGCGAAATTTGGAAAATGAGGGTAGGTGGTCTTCCGGTTGTCAGCTACTAATAAACATTTACTACCAATATTTAACACATATAACCAAACCCCAAACAAAAATAAAATTTCCTAGCGAAAAGGGTTCCAACCAGACTCGATACAGAAAACCAGTTGTTACCGCTGGCTTTGATCCTGTGGAACATCAATCGAGCGGTAGGCCGCACCTTGGCACCCCAGAGCTTGATCTCGTAAAACATAAACTGGCGGTACTTCTGATCAAAAGATTGTTTAACAATTGAATTAGGAATAAGGAGTGGTGACCATTCAACTCAAATTGATTTTAAGTAGGTTGTGTCTGAGCTCCATTCCCTTTGGGTACCGAATCAATCGTAAAAACTTCGAGTGAGGTCCTAGAGGTTTCCGAAAACTAAAGGAACACAGATTATAGCCAAATGTTAAGGTTAAATTTAAAGAACTGATAAGAACAAAATGTTTTATAGAAAAGAGGGTGTGACTGAAGTCTACGTAAGTTCTTCTCAAGCTAGAACACCGTTAGGATTGGGCGTAGTCGTTTTATTCAATCATTCTTTTGGATACGAAACACTCATTTTCAAA
Organism: Convolutriloba macropyga; assembly: GCF_964194025.1. Taxonomy (NCBI): domain Eukaryota; kingdom Metazoa; phylum Xenacoelomorpha; order Acoela; family Convolutidae; genus Convolutriloba; species Convolutriloba macropyga. The sequence continues at coordinate 62,022,299 of NC_134476.1, read as the reverse complement.
ATTTGGTTGCTATCAGAAAGTTGATCAAACTCAAACTTTGCCTACTGTTTGCTGAAAGCTATTTGCGGAAATGAGCTGCCAGTGTGATATCTGCCAGAAAACTTTTTCAAGTTTCCGCAGCTTAAGGGGACATCGAAAGGCAATACACAACATCAAAACCCAGAGTAAGCCACTTCAGTGCAATGAGTGCAACTTCGAATCACCATCGCTAGTCGGAATGATCCACCACACAAAGCAGCTGCATGGATCCGAAACCATTCATCATTGTGTTTATTGCAGCAAAACTTTCTTACTGAAATCAGTGTTTGAAGATCATATGAAACTAAATCACGGAATGCCCCAGTGGAGAAACAATGGATACAGTGGTGACCTACCCGTGATGTCATCAATAAGTGGAAACTTACGGTCGATTCAATTGCACACGTCAGGCAACGAAAACGACATGCTTGAATATCTCATGAATCAAAAACATGAGATTCAACAGATCGTCAGAAGTGAGACTGAAGCGGGACCGAAAAAAAATCAATTTGCAGCAAAAATAAAAATGTTGAAAGACGTATCTGAACAAGAAGAACCAGAACACTTCGATTTTTTCATAAACTCAGAAATGACCATCGTCTACCCAGGGGAGAATCTGACAGATGAAATGTTCTGGAATAAAGTTGAACAAATAATAAACAGTATCTCGACAATAACAACAAATGGAAGCGGATGGCGCTTCGAAAAGCTTCTGTCATTCGAGATAAAATTGTCAAGGTTCTCCCCAATTCGTGCTGGTTCCTACATTGCTTTGCCAGTGAAGTACCAATCAGAGCAATCGCTACTGAACATCAGGAACTACGAAGATCCAAACTGCTTTCTGTATTGCTACACGGCTGCTTTCCACTTATTCTATGGACCCCCACTGGTGAACGAAGACACCACTTGGAGAACAAAGCGAAGTCCTTCTCTGTACGGACCAAAAAACCCAAGGGCTCATCAACCGTATGGTAATCACCAGATGCCAATGCCTGTGGACGAAATCGGCATATTCGAGAACGAAAACGATGTCCAAATAAACGTTTTTCGGTGAGTCAATCTTTCTTAAGTTTATTTTATGATTTAGCAACCTCTGTACCAATGTCAACTCATTCTTCTACGATCCAAAAAACATTTTTTTTTCTTTGTTTCAGACTTAACGAGAAGGATGAACTCATACCGTATCGAGTTTCCAAGAGGTGGGATCAGGAATTTGTGGTGGATCTTCTGCTACTAAGCGACGGTAAAATTTTCCACTACGTCCTCATCACCCAGTTGGTAAATTTAGTACAGAAAATTCGTGGTAGAAAACATCATTCACGTTCTCAAATTTGCCGAAATTGTTTTCATGTAAATTCGAACATTGAAGTAATGGAAAGACACAAAAAACTTTGTAGCAGCTATGAAGCGGTTCACATCAAAATGCCGAAAGAGAATGCGTGCATTCTAAAATTCAAAAAGTTTCAAGCCAGGTTCTTTGCACCGATTGTGTTATATTTCGATCTAGAGTCTCTTCTACTACCTGTGCACACAGCATTCAATAACCCAAAAATGTTCCGTCGGGCTTTTGTATAACTGCAATTGAACACTCCACACAAAAACAGCTAATGTTCAAATTGGTACGCTCACCAAACTGTATGTCCGACTTTATCAAAACAATAGAAAGTCTAGCATATGATATTCACAACAGAAAACAACAACATAAAATCTTCAATGGTCAGCTCGATCAAACCAAAAGTGAAGTTAAAGCCTGCTGGATCTGTGGTTTGGACTTCAATGCACAAGATATCAAAGTGTTAGATCATTGCCACTACTCGGGTGAGTTCCTTGGTTGGGCGCACAACACATGCAACTTGAAGCGTAGAAGTCTAAATTTCACCCCTGTGGTTGCCCACAACCTATCAAACTATGACTTGCATCATATATGTCAAGCCATTCAATATTGCAGCTCTAATAGTAAACTACAAGTTATCCCTCAAACAGACGAAAAATATATATGTCTGATAATCAGAGTAAAGGTTGGCGAGTACAAAAACAAAAAAGAAGTGATTTAACTTTTCGAAAATATGCGCTTTCTCGACTCTTTCCGTTTCATGGGAATGTCACTTGAAAAATTGGTGTCTTTTTTGCCCACAGATGGATTTAAAATTATTGATAACCATTTCGAAGAGAAATTTGCGAAAAAGCAAATAAAATTGTTGCATCAAAAAAGTTTCTACCCATACAGTTACTTTGACAATTTTGAAAGATTCAGTGAAAAACGTTTACCTCCCCTAAACAAGTGGAAAAACACGTTAGCTGGTGGTGAAGTTTCTATAACACTCGAAAACCTGGCGCATTCTAACCAAGTTTTTCGAACATTTAAGTGCAAAACATTAGGCGATTACCACGATTTGTATCTGACAACTGACACCCTACTGCTGGCTTGTGTGTTTGAAAAATTTCGCAAAGTGTGCTATGAAACTTATGGCCTTGATTGCGCTCAGTATTTCTCTGCAGCAAACTTAGCGGGTGATGCATACCTCAAAACATGTAACATTAACGTTAGGCTGCTTGAAGAGAGAGAACATCTTGATATGGCAGAAAATTTTATGCGCGGTGGCATGTCCTCAGTTTACTCGAGTAGACTTTTCAAAGCTAACAACAAATATTTGCAGGATTTTGATAAAACAGTTGAGAGTTCCTTCGGTTTCACAATCGACGCAAATAATCTCTATGGGGGCATAATGCAAACCTGTTGTCTACCAATTGGTGATTTTGAACTCGTTGAGATGCCACTGAGTGAGCTGTTGCAAACCCCAGAAGACTCACCATACGGCTTCATCGTGGAGGTGGACCTGGAATATCCCCCGGAATTGCACGACATTCAGAGTGACTATCCACTTGCTCCAACCAGAGAGTCTGTCGAAGTTATCTGGTTGAGTCAATATCAGGAGAATCTGAGAGAGAAAATGAATGTAAGGGTTAGTACGAAGAGCAAAAAACTGCTTCAAACTATGTTTGCCAAGCCCCACTATACCTTACACTATTTGACTTTACAGCTGTATTCGGAGCTCGGTCTGAAAGTGACTAAAGTTCACCGAGTGCTCAGATTCTCGCAAGGATTTTGGTTAGCTCCCTATATAGAGTTAAATAGCAGAAAGAGAGAGCAGGCTACAAACAAATTTGACGAGAATTTCTTCAAATTAATGATAAATAGTGTGTACGGGAAAATGTGTGAAAATCCGAGAAAACGTACCAACGTCATGCTAGTAAGATCTGAGAAAGAGCTGCTAGAACAAAGTTCAAAGTTTAACTTTAAGTCGTTCAAAATCTTTAACCCGAACCTGGCTGCAGTAACTCTTCGTCGCACTGAGTTCACTTGGTCAAAGCCGTTGATCATTGGAGCCACAATACTGGATCTCTCCAAAATGTTTATGTTCAGGTTTCATTATAAAATAATGAAAGAAAACTTTGCTTGCAAACTTTTGTACAGTGATACAGACTCCCTGACGTATGCAATTATGACAGAAGACCTCTACGCTGACCTAAAAAACAATCCCACTCTCTCTAAAGAATTCGATTTTTCGAACTACCCAAAGGAATCAAGCCTCTACAACCCGACCAATAAAAAGAAAGTCCTCAAATTCAAAGATGAACTGGCAGGATCAGTAATGACAGAATTTGTTGGAATCAAATCCAAGATGTACTCCATAATCACAGCAGGTATGTTTTTCCAGTTGTTTTACTTATCCGAAAAAAACTTTGCAATTATGTTCTTTAAAATTCTGAGACTTCTAGATATGTTTAATCCAAGCAAACAACTCAAAATTCTTTAATATAAAACCAAAGGGCATAGAAAATTCCAGTAAAAAACGGCGAAAAATGTTTGTTTTTCTCATTTAGATACCCAGAAAAAGAGCATGAAGGGCATATCCCTCTCCACACAACGCTTATTCAATCACCAGTCTTTCAAAAAAGTCCTTGAGCAACAATCAACTGAACGTGCACCGAACTACCGCATAGCGTCAGAAAAACATGACATTTTTACAGTACGCACGATCAAAATTTGTTTGTCCGCCTACGATGATAAACGCTTTATTTTTGTCGACGGTATAACAAGCTTACCTTTTGGCCACTACAAAATTGTAGACGACATTTTCATGCGTGAAATTCTGGATAACTAGGACGTAAATATGGACAACACCAACAATTCTGAAGGGGCAGAAACTACTCTTGGTAACGGCGACGAACGCCCGGAAATACAAAGTTTGAATTCAAGCACGCTGGGTGATAGGTCAGACAACAGTTTCAAGGAGACAGATTGGGGTTTCCTTCAACGCACGTACAATGAAAGTGAGTTGGAAGTAAATAGCTGTGAAGTGAGCGAGGAACCACGCACACCCAGTCATAACGAATTCATTTTATTTGAAGCTGAAGAGAGCGACGAGGAAACCCCAGTTGTTCCTCACAAGCGTGCACGGCGTGCAATTTTATATGAATCTAGTACTGACTCCAATTAAAAGCAATCAAAAACTTGCTTTAAACTTTTTGCATGTTGGTAATTTAGCGAACAGAACTGGTAAAATTTATGGAATAAAAGTTTTGTATGTGTGCTGATAATATGCCGGGCAAAATTTAGCCCGTATTTTCTTTATTCCTAACGGTTATTGATTAGAAGCTAAAGTTTGGACTAACGCCTTGAAGCTAATTAAATTCACTTGTACTTTTATCTTTGATAAGCTGAGACAAGAAAGCAGAAATTGTTTATACAAACACCAACCAACTTTCCCGGTTAGAAAGGGAAAACAAATTTCAAGTCAAAGCATGAAACTGTTCGAAGAACTAAATGAAACAGCTAAGTTTTATTCCACTCTAAGTCAGAGAAATTCTAAGAGGATACCTAAAAAAGACCATGCCTGTATTGTAACGGGGGGGACAGGTCCCCCCCCCGTTACTAACCAGGCATTTTCACTACTACTCATTTAAAAAAAATTGTATAGGCTACACCTCCTCTGAATTAAATTGCCCCGCTTGTTGTTTGGAAGCCATTTTTCGAGCTTGTTAGGTTCGTGTTTGTTATAATTTCCGCAAAATAAGCTGTCTATTTCTATTCCACCACGTTGCATCAAGTATGCACGTAGCTTAGTTAAACAGAACTTTGTATTCTAGCTCTGAGCAAAGGATCTCCAAATTGATAAAATGTTTTGCACATACAAATGGCCTAATTTGTTTGTCGATTTTCACGCTATGAATGCTTAGCGAAAAAAATTGATAAAAGTTCCTCTGACAGATGTGAGAAAGCGATCCATTTGAAAACTATCAATATCATATCTAGTGAGATATTTTATGCATGGAGAGCGAATGGCCATGGAAACTTTCCGGAAAACAATGTTTTCCGGAAAATTTTTTTACAGTTTTTCAAAGTCCTAAAATGGTCTGAAATAGATTTTGCGCTATGCAAGAGCACTCAAAAGTCTTTTTTTGTGGACTTTACTTTTTTTCACATATGCAGTATGAGGTTCGAAAGATACAAAAACTTCAATTTTTTGAGCAAAAAATTCCAAATTTTTTATAAGTCCTGAAATAGTCCGATATGGATTTTGCCCTATGATAGAGCACTGAAAAGTGATTTTTGTGGACTTCATTTTCGTTCAACCAAGTAGGACCGGAAAAACACAGTTTCTGAAATGGTCTGAAATAAGTCAAAGAGCAGTCAGAAGCAGTTTTTATTGACAATACTTTTGCAAATGTTTAGTATGATGTGGAAAGCATTTCTTTATTTTTTATATACATTTGTAACTATTATGTTTCTATCTAAACAAGTACGTATGTTTGCATTCATGTGTTCAAAGTTGTAATTTTTATGTCTGAAAGAATAATTGAAAAGTTAAAGAATAAAAATTTTATGTATAAAATTATGCGTATTCATGTATATAATAATGAAAGTGTAGAATTGTTTATAAGTAATTATAACTGTGCTTAAGTTTAGTTATATGTTTGTATAATTGTAATCTGAAATGTATGTTTGTGTGTAGAAATTGTAAATGTGTGTTTGTCAAGACGTTTTTGGTTCTATGTGTGTATGTTTTTCTATATGTAAACGGTGGAATGTATGTATATGTCTGAATGTGTTTGTATTTATGTATTTATATGCATGCAAGTCTGACGAGAGAAAGAGAGGGAGATAAGTCCCTGGAGGGCAATTTAATTGTTGTTATTCGTCTCCACGATCCAGTAATATATCTTACAAGCAGATTTTGACCTTACGCGTTGTCAAACATTGGCAAGCAAAATGTCACAACTGAAGACCACATCGATTTGTTGGTGTTCTGAGCATGCTTTTCGAAAATTGAATTTTCTACACCTATCTTGCTACCATATTAAAAACTATCAATATTTTTTACAGAAAAAAAATTAAATTCATGCTTTCTGTCTTTTAATCCTTGGCAAGAAAATGAAAATATGTTGAAACACAGGAGACAAAAACACTTTTTTGATGTTCTGAGCATGCTTTTTTGAAAACAGATTTCTGTCCACTTATTCATCTACCCTTTTAGGAGTGGGCAAAATTGTTTACAGGAAAATGTATTTGAGATGAATTGTTGAGAGATAAATAATAAATTGAGCTAAGTAAAAGAATAAATTCTGTGAAAAGCCGAAAAACTTGGTGGGAAAACTATGACATGCAGGAGCAGCTGAACTTTTTAGTTAAATAAAGTAGAATGATAGGAGTTTATCAAGAGCTTGAATCAGACAAAAAGTGTAATGATGTACAAGAAGAGTAATTTGCACTGGATCTGTAAAAATAGCTAAATTTTCAAAATTGTTTAGCCAGTTGATCAACTCAGCAAGAAGGAACACAAACTCTGTATCTGCGAGGATTGCTAGAAACAGCTTCAGTAGTGTATAAGTCTTGTTTGCATATTGGGAACAACACTAATGGATAATGCGTGCAGAGACTGATTCTTAAACAAAGCAAATAGCTTCCTCAGTAAATGATTCCAACATACTCAATATACTCAACTATTGAACACTGGAAGTAAATTACCAGCGCAGCTCAAGCAAACAAATATAAAAAGAGTTAATTATTGTTCTTTCTTGAATCAAATTTACTGTGCAATTAGTAACCTTGTGTTAATATTTTGGATTACTTATTGTTCTCTCGACGTTTTAAGAATAACATGCCCTTAACGATATTTGATATGGCATCGGAGAGGTACATCGAAAGGAATCTGAAATTAACAGGAGCAGAGTCTATATAACATATAATTGGGCTAAGAAGTCTGGCAAGCATTTCGGATTTGAACACAACACTACTGCCACCTACTACTACTACCTACTACAACCTGCAACTACCATCTAGTAATTAGTACCTACTCTTACTACCTACTAGTACTAGCTAAAACTACTACTAGATACTATTACTCACTACTATAGCTACCCACTGTTTTACGTTACACTATTACTTACCACTACAACCTACTTTTTATTACCTTCAAATATTTTCTTTTACTAACTAACTAGTATGATATATGAGGTGGTATTTAATTAATAAAAGAAAAATAATGTAGGTTTTTACTGTTTAGCGAGCAAATCTAATTTTTAGAACTTCCTATAAGTTTTTTTGCATGTTCTTTTTTGAAGTACAACATTTTTGTGTACTTTTGTTACTTATTGAAGGATCAGTCAAATTTTTTTTGTTCCAATGCTGAGTTTTTTTTTGTTTAATCAGTGTATGACGTCTGATTCCATTTGGAATTAATTGAAACATATAAATTAAAATTTTTTAAGATTTTTATTTGGAGGATTGTATAGCGTAAACCTTGAGTGCTTCACAATGGTGCTGCGCTATGTCTATTTATAATATCGACCTCGTAGACAAATATTTGTTTCAAAAAAGTCTATTTTGTGTATCATAATGGAATCAAGTACATTACAACGTACCTACATTATCCAAAAAAACTGAGGTTTTACTGTATATAATTGTTTTCAAATGTTTATTCAAATCACAACAACCGGAGGCGGTATGCATTTCAAAAAGCAAGTATATTAACATGGTGATGCTTGGCGGATCACTCTGCGTAAAAGTTGAAGTTTTGAGTTTGTGTTCGGAATTGTGTTCTAAAAACACTATTCAAGGATAATTGACTTTGAAAAAAAAACTTTCAGTATTCAAAACTCAATAATCGGTGACTCTGTAACTTTGAATTACCAAATAAAATAAAATGTGAGGACTTAGCCTATCGCTCTATTTAAAAGTCAAAGTTTGAGTTTGTGATCTAAAAATAGTATTCAAGGGATAATTACGTCATAATAGTTGAGTTGTGTTATATAGTTGCGAACGCAAAACAATTGAAACACATTCTCACAATCTATTTAAACTACAGCTATATGTGTCAAAAAAGCGAAGGAGACCTGGTTTAATAAGCTTTTTTGATATTTTATTATATTATATAGACTATATTCGCATGGTCTATTATGCAATCTTACTGCACGAGTTCTACAAGCATTCCTGAAGAGAATAACTTCGCATTTTTCTATAAAGGAGTACACGAAAATGCATGATTTTCCGAAATTAGCAGTGTTGACATATTTTACCAGTAATTCTTGAAAAGAGTGGTCAGTGCAACTTTTTAAATGATTAATTTTCTCTGAAGATTGTTCGGCTAATGAACTTTAAATGTTGCGAAATACTAATATGGAGATACTCTTAAGTCATTTAGCTTAACTAACTTTCTTTTTTGCTACCATAAAAAACCGTCAACACAAACAGTAGAAATCAGATTGGGCGCTTTGATACCATCGTCAAACTGACAATTATATTTCAACATTCATTTGGCCGATTTGGAAAAGTTTCCATTTGTTAAAACCCTGCTATCCATAGTGCATCATGTTCAAAGTATTAAAAATTTTCAATTAGTATTTCACTTTTTTTGTGTTAATAAGTATTTTTGGTTTTGTGAACTTCGTTTATATGGTATCATTCCGGAAGGGTTTCTATGTTTTCAAACGTTTGTTTGTTATAGTCGATTTGAGTTCTTTCAACTGAGTCAAGGAAAAAACAACTGTCAAAAGACAAATCTTGATTATAGAGGGAATTAGGCTCATAAGATTTCCAGGTTTTTTTAATGCAGTATTTTAATTTTCCCTGAGCTTAAACAATGTGAGAAATATATAAAACTGTCTCTTAAAGAAAAGTTCCAGGCGGAGTTTTAATATTTCGCGTTTTGCTTATTGCCACTATTGTCAACAAAAACCATTGTAATTTATTATGTTTTTATCTTCATTAAAATTTGTATCCTCCATAACAATAAATGGTAGAATCATTATCTACATGAAAAAGTCTTTTTTCACGAATAATCATATAACAAAACTTTAATCTTCAATAAAGCTCTTTTGAACTGCAATTTACGCTATTAAAACGAATCAGTGGTCTCACAGGTAGTATGAAAAGATTTTCTTCATGGAGCTCAATAAAGAAACTTCTAACGAAACTGCAAAATTAACAAAGGTAAGAAAAGAAAAGTTTTTCGCTTCAACTTATTTGAAAGACATAGTTTTTTAATTGAAAGACTAAATATAAATCAATGCCTAGCTGACAAAAGATTAAGATTATGCAAAACAAAGTTCTATAAGATATCATTGTCAAACAAACTGTTTAGGTACAAGCTGATTTTTCATTACTACTTTAACAAATCTGTACTTGTAAGACCTCAATAGAGAACGGGCAAGTATTCACTTCCTGCATATATTGGAAATTTCGTTCTGATACGTTAATTGCTTACTATTCTTGATACCATAGCTTTATGGAATAGCAAAATTATGCGTCTGCGTTAATGAATACTTAGGTTTTAAAATTTTATGAATTACTTAAGTAACATACTGAAATACTTCAAATTGATACCTAGCTTTAAAAACTACTTAGTTAATTCTCTGAAAAGCAAATGTTCCAAGACAAACACAAGTTGTTTTTACATGAATACAGAAAACACTAATGCGTACTTATGTCTTTGGTTCAGATTGAGCCTTTGAGCAAAACTTGTTTTTTATCTACTAACAGAACACATTAGCAGGGAACTTCTTATCGTTCCTCAAAATAAACCATGTCAATACTATGCCAAATCAAAATTATTGTACAAATAACTTGATATTAAACAGATGACTTAGAACCATTTAGAATATAAACTAGAAGCCATTGTAACTATGAAAATCAAACAAGAACGCCAATAGGTGAATTTAAATGAATTTGAATTGTCCTGCTTATTCTTTTGCTTTATTTAAGTTTAAGTCATGTTGCTTAACTGGAGCACACTGGGGGATCGATATGTATTTCCTACTAAACAATTGCAAGCCTACGTACTCACTCTCTATTTATCTCAACTTTTGCTGCAACACAGTAAAGTACAGAGTAGTATACACCTTCTTGATCAGAGACGAGAGAATACTTGAGCAAACTAATAAAAGTGCTTTTAGCCGGAAACTTTTGTAAGCATTTTTGCAGAGCAGACTGAACTTCTCAGACGCATAATGCAAGTCTTCTGCTTTATGCGTAGCAAGCTAATGAAAACATTGAAATGTCAATGCGCGAGGTACTTAAGAGAAAATTCAATTCATTTTACCACTGAAAAGGAATAAGAACTAGTCTAACAGATTTGACAACCGAGGCCACCTCGAAATGTTATAGGCGTTCTTTGGAAACTATTTGTGCTAATAAAATGATTGCTGATATCCCATTCAACGGATTAACTTTATTTTTAACTGAATGTTTGCTTCTCAAAATAACACTTTAACGTTTTCGTTCTTGACTTGTATTCCATTGAGTAAGTGTATGCCAAAACCCAAACTCAACTGACTGTTTATCACTCATAATGTACCATATCCTAACGCAATGTGAAGTCTAATTTCAGCGAACAATTGTCTATCAAACTCGATATGAAAACAATATTGCCTTTATACAACAAAAGAAGGACAATGCAATTTCAAGCTGGACTACCTTCGACCATTGCCTCATACCGAAAAAATTTATTGACTTTGTTAATACATTACCTAATATAACCGAAGAAGACTTTATACACAACTCAACCCCCTCGGAAATTGAAGTAACTTCTCGGCATATACCTAATCCTTTGACTTCTGACATAGGATCACTTCCCATGGACATCGAGAGGATTTTGCGCAATTACGATTTCGAAAGTATGCCCCCCTTCAGGAGCCATTTAGAATATTTCGCTGCTTTAGAAGATTTGAAAAGCTCGAATTAAGCAGAATTGAAGCCAGAATAACCACTATTCAAGATAAAAATGATCATACTACATCTTGCACATCCGATGATGAGAGAAAGACTGATATCTTCCATTTTAGAACGATTCCCTAGCCTTCTTGAAGAAAACTTCCAGAAACCTAGCATTGAGCCATCGTCTAACAAGGCTCTACAAAAGAAAAGCAGTTTTTGTGTTGTTCGAGGATGTGTCCTTCACAGTGGAAATTTTCCAAAAAGAATGAGATTCGCTGAAAATGTGAGATGTTCATGCAACAAAAACAACTAGAACTGAAAAATGATTGTCGATTAAAGCTTATGAACTAGACTTTGGTTTCCGGTATTGAGTTGCTTACATTTGTAACCTGATATTTTGAAATGCTGTGCATTATTAAACGTTGCATTTTTCTATAAAGGAGTACAGAAAAAAACGCATCAGCAGTGTTGACATATTCTGCCAGTAATTCTTGAAAAGAGTGGTCAGTGCAATTTTTAAAATGATTAATTTTCTCTGAAGATTGTTCGGCTAATGTACTTTAAATGTTGCAAAATTACTAATATGGAGATACTCTTAAGTCAGTTAACTTAACTAACTTTCTTTTTTGCTACCATAAAAAACCGTCAACACAGACAGTAGAAATCAGATTAGGCGCTTTGATACCATCGTCAAACTGACAATTATATTTCAAACATTCATTTGGCCGATTTGGAAAAGTTTCCATTTGTTAAAGCCCTGCTATCCATGGTGCACCAAGTTCAAAGTTTTCAAAATTTTCAATTAGTGTTTCACTTTTCTTTGTGTTAGTATATATTCTTGGTTTTGTGAACTTCGTTTATATGGTATCATTCCGGAAGGGTTTCTATGTTTTCAAACGTTTGTTTGTTATAGTCGATTTGAGTTCTTTCAACTGAGTCAGAGAAAAAACAACTGTCAAAAGGCAAATCTTGATTATAGAGGCAATTAGGCTAATAAGATTTCCAGGTATTTTAATGCAGTATTTTAATTTTCCCTGAGCTTAAACAATGTGAGAAATATGTAAAACTGTCTCTTAGAAAAAAGTTCCAGGTTGAGTTTTACTACTGCAACTTTTGCTAATTGCCACTATTGTCAACAAAACCCATTGTAGTTTAACATAATTTTTGTCTTCATTAAAATTTGTATCCTTTATTACAATAAATGGTAGAATCATTATCTACATGGAAAAGTCTTTTTTCACGATTAATCATATAACAAAACTTTAATCTTCGATAAAGCTTTTTTGAGCTGCAATTTGCGCTATGAAAACGAATCAGTGGTCTCACAGGTAGTATGAAAAGATTTTCTTCGTGGCGCTCAAAAAAGAAACCTCTAACGAAACTGCAAAATTAACAAAGGTAAGAAAAGAAAGGTTTTTCGTCAACTTATTTGAAAGACAGTTTTTTATTTGAAAGACTTAATATAAAACAATGCCCAGCTGACATATAAAAAGATTTAGACTATGCAAAACAAAGTTCTATAAGATATCATTGTCAAACAAACTGTTTAGGTACAATCTGATTTTTCATTACTACTTTAACAAATTTGTACTTGTAAGACCTCAATAGTTTGCCTTGAGGAAACTCATAAGAGAACGGACAATTATTCACTTCCTTCATATATTGGAAATTTCGTTCTGATACGTTAAATGCTTACTATTCTTGATACCATAGCTTTATAGAATAGCAAATCTATGCGTCTGCGTTAATGAATACTTAGGTTTTAAAATTTTATGAATTACTTAAGTAACAAACTGAAATACGGAAATACTATCCATAGTGCATCAAGTTCAAAGTATTCAAAATTTTCAAATAGTGTTTCACTTTTCTTTTTGTTAATAAGTATTCTTGATTTCGTGAACTTCGTTTATATGGTATCTTTCCGGAAGGGTTTCTATGTTTTCAAACGTTTGTTTGTTATGGATCCTATGAAGAGTCGATTTGAGTTCTTTCAACTGAGTCAAAGAAAAAACAACTGTCAAAAGACAAATCTTGATTTAGAGGCAATTAGGCTAATAAGATTTCCAGGTTTTTCAATGCAGTATTTTAATTTTCCCTGAGCTTTTAAACACTGTGAGAAATACGTAAAACTGTTTCTTAGAAAAAAGTTCCAGGTGGAATTTTACTACTGCGCGTTTTGCTAATTGCCACTATTGTCAGCAAAAACAATTGTAATTTAACATGATTCTTATCTTCATTAAAATTTGTATCCTCTATAACAATAAATGGTAAAATCATTATCTACATGAAAAAGTCTTTTTCACGAGTAATCATATAACAAAACTTTAATTTTCAATAAAGCTTTTTTGAACTCCATTTTACGCTATGAAAACGAATCGGTGGTCTCACAGGTAGTATGAAAAGATATTCTTTATGGCGCTCAAAAAGGAAACTTCTAACGAAACTGCAAAATTAACAAAGGTAAGAAAAGAAAGGTTTTTGTCAACTTATGTGAAAGACATAGTTTTTTATTTGAAATATAAAACAATGCCCAGCTGACATAAAAAATATTTAGATTATGCAAAACAAAGTTCTATAAGATATCATTGTCAAACAAACTGTTTAGGTACAAGCTGATTTTTCATTACTACTGTAACAAATTTGTACTTATAAGACCTCAATAGTTTGCCTTGAGGAAACTCATAAGAGAACGGACAAGTATTCACTTCCTGCATATATTGGAATTTTTGTTCTGATACGTTAAATGCTTACTATTCTTGATACCATAGCTTTTTGGAATAGCAAAGTTATGCGTCTGCGTTAATGAATACTTAGGTTATAAAATTTTATGAATTACTTAAGTAACATACTGAAATACTTCAAATTGATACATAGCTTTAAAAGCTACTGAGTTAATTCTCTGAAAAGGAAATGTTCCAAGACAAACACAAGTTGTTTTACATAAATACAGAAAACACTAATGCATACTTACGTCTATGGTTCAGATTGAGTCTTTGAGCGAAACTTGTTTGTTATCTACTAACAGAAAACATTAGCAGTTAACTTCTTATCGTTCCTCAAAATAAACCATGTCAATACTATTCCAAATCAAAATTACTGTAAAAATAAATTGATATTAAACAGATGACTAAGAACCATTTGCTATATAAACTAGAAGCCATTGTAACCATGAAAATCAAACAAGCACGCCAATAGGTGAATTTAAACGAATTTGAATTGTCCTGCTTATTCTTTTGCTTTATTTAAGTTTAAGTCATGTTGCTTAACTGGAGCACACTGGGGGATCGATATGTATTTCCTACTAAACAATTGCAAGCCTACGTACTCACTCTCTATTTATCTCAACTTTTGCTGCAACACAGTAAAGTACAGAGTAGTATACACCTTCTTGATCAGAGACGAGAGAATACTTGAGCTGCCTTTTACGCTATGAAAACGAATCAGTGGTCTCACAGGTAGTATGAAAAGATTTTTTTTATGGCGCTCAAAAAGGAAACTTCTAACGAAACTGCAAAATTAACAAAGGTAAGAAAAGAAAGCTTTTTCGTCAACTTATTTGAAAGACATAGTTTTTTATTTGAAAGACCTAATATAAAACAATGCCCAGCTGACATAAAATATATTTAGATTATGCAAAACAAAGTTCTATAAGATATCATTGTCAAACAAACTGTTTAGGTACAAGCTGATTTTTCATTACTACTGTAACAAATTTGTACTTATAAGACCTCAATAGTTTGCCTTGAGGAAACTCATAAGAGAACGGACAAGTATTCACTTCCTGCATATATTGGAATTTTTGTTCTGATACGTTAAATGCTTACTATTCTTGATACCATAGCTTTTTGGAATAGCAAAGTTATGCGTCTGCGTTAATGAATACTTAGGTTATAAAATTTTATGAATTACTTAAGTAACATACTGAAATACTTCAAATTGATACATAGCTTTAAAAGCTACTGAGTTAATTCTCTGAAAAGAAAATGTTCCAAGACAAACACAAGTTGTTTTACATGAATACAGAAAACACTAATGCATACTTACGTCTATGGTTCAGATTGAGTCTTTGAGCGAAACTTGTTTGTTATCTACTAACAGAAAACATTAGCAGTTAACTTCTTATCGTTCCTCAAAATAAACCATGTCAATACTATTCCAAATCAAAATTATTGTAAAAATAAATTGATATTAAACAGATGACTAAGAACCATTTGCTATATAAACTAGAAGCCATTGTAACCATGAAAATCAAACAAGCACGCCAATAGGTGAATTTAAATGAATTTGAATTGTCCTGCTTATTCTTTTGCTTTATTTAAGTTTAAGTCATGTTGCTTAACTGGAGCACACTGGGGGATCGATATGTATTTCCTACTAAACAATTGCAAGCCTACGTACTCACTCTCTATTTATCTCAACTTTTGCTGCAACACAGTAAAGTACAGAGTAGTATACACCTTCTTGATCAGAGACGAGAGAATACTTGAGCAAACTAATAAAAGTGCTTTTAGCCGGAAATTTTTGTAAGCATTTTTGCAGAGCAGACTGAACTTCTCAGACGCATAATGCAAGTCTTCTGCTTTATGCGTAGCAAGCTAATGAAAACATTGAAATGTCAATGCGCGAGGTACTTAAGAGAAAATTCAATTCATTTTACCACTGAAAAGGAATAAGAACTAGTCTAACAGATTTGACAACCGAGGCCACCTCGAAATGTTATAGGCGTTCTTTGGAAACTATTTGTGCTAATAAAATGATTGCTGATATCCCATTCAACGGATTAACTTTATTTTTAACTGAATGTTTGCTTCTCAAAATAACACTTTAACGTTTTCATTCTTGACTTGTATTCCATTGAGTAAGTGTGTGCCAAAACTCAAACTCAACTGACTGTTTATCACTCATAATGTACCATATCCTAACGCAATGTGAAGTCTAATTTCAGCGAACAATTGTCTATCAAACTCGATATGAAAACAATATTGCCTTTATACAAGAAAAGAAGGATAACGCAATTTCAAGCTGGACTACCGTCGACCATTGCCTCATACCCTAAAAATTTTTCGACTTTGTTAATACATAACCTAATATAACCGAAGAACAAGACTTTATCAACAACTCAACGCCATCGGAAACTGAAGTAACTTCTCAGCATATACCTAATACTTAGACTTCTGACATAGCATCACTTCCCATAGACATCAAGAGGATTTTGCGCAATTACGATTTCGAAAGTATGCCCCCTTCAGAAGCCATTTAGAATATTTCGCTGTTTCAGAAGATTTGAAAAGCTCGAATTAAGCAGAATTGAAGCCAAAATAACCACTATTCAAGATAAAAATGATCATACTACATCTTGCACATCGGATTATGACAGAAAGACTGATATCTTCCATTTTAGAACGATTCCCTAGTCTTCTTGAAGAAAACTTCCAGAAACTTAGCACTGAGCCATCGTCTAACAAGGCTCTACAAAAGAGAAGCCGTTTTCGTGTTGTTCGAGGATGTGTCCTTCACAGTGGAAATTTTCCAAAAATAATGAGATTCGCTGAAAATGTGAGATGTTAATGCAACAATAACAACTAGAACTGAAAAATGCTTGTCGATTAAAGCTGATGAATTAGACTTTGGTTTCCGGCATTGAATTGCTTACATTTTTAACCTGTTATTTTGAAATGCTGTGCATTATTAAACTTAGGCTGTGTATGCTTATTATCCAAAATTTAGTAGTTGCAAAACCACTCCTTTAAACTACAGTTTGTTGATTCAACATTATCCATGTCAGTGAAACAGGAAACAGTCTTCGGTGTGCTTATAAGATTAGAAAGTCAGAAATTTTTTGCAGAGTAGGATCCCCGAATCGTTCTGAAAATGTTGGAACGGATACGTGCAAGAGAGCAGACGTTATGAAGAGCCGACGTTAGAAAACGCCGCAACATATTTCGATTTAAAAAGCCGAAATCCAAAAGTTGCCGTTAATTACCCTAAATTGTTAGTTGATTAATAAGAAAAGTACCTGATTGGGCTAATTGGTCTCATGTTTGGTTATGATAGTTTCATATCAAGTACCAAGAGCCGCTGAGGCATGGCCATGGCCCGCGATTATTTCAAGATAATTATTTATTAATTCGATTTCAGTGTCTAATACTAGAAGATACTAAATTTTCATTTTTCAAATTCTCGGCAGTTCAGTCTGCTCTGAAAAAATTCTTGCATAAAAGTGTTGGCTAAAAGCACTTTTATTAGTTTGCTTAAGTATTCTTTTGTCTCTGATCAAGAAGGTGTATACTACTCTGTACTTTACTGTGTTGCAGCAAAAGTTGAGATAAATAGAAAGTGAGTACGTAGGCTTGCAATTGTTTATTAGGAAGTACATTCGATCCCCCAGAGTGCTCCAGTTAAGAAACATGACTTAAACTTAAATATAGCAAAAGAATAGGCAGGACAATTCAAATTCATTTAAATTCACCTATTGGCGTGCTTGTTTGATTTTCATGGTTAAAATGGCTTCTAGTTGATATAGTAAATGGTTTTTAGTCATCTGTTTAATATCAAGTTATTTGTACAATAATTTTTGGCATATTATTGACATGGTTTATTTTGAGGAACGATAAGAAGTTAACTGCTAATGTTTTCTGTTAGTAGATAACAAACAAGTTTCGCTCAAAGATTCAATCTGAACCACAGACGTAAGTATGCATTAGTGTTTTCTGTATTCATGTAAAACAACTTTTGTTTGTCTTGGAACATTTCCTTTTCAGAGAATTAACTCAGTAGCTTTTAAAGCTATGTATCAATTTGAAGTATTTCAGTATGTTACTTAAGTAATTCATAAAATTTTATAACCTAAGTATTCATTAACGCAGACGCATAACTTTGCTATTCCAAAAAGCTATGGTATCAAGAATAGTAAGCATTTAACGTATCAGAACAAAAATTCCAATATATGCAGGAAGTGAATACTTGTCCGTTCTCTTATGAGTTTCCTCAAGGCAAACTATTGAGGTCTTATAAGTACAAATTTGTTACAGTAGTAATGAAAAATCAGCTTGTACATATACAGTTTGTTTGACAATGATATCTTATAGAACTTTGTTTTGCATAATCTTAATCTTTTATGTCAGCTAGGCTTTGTTTTATATTAAGTCTTTCAAATAAAAAACAAAGTTGACGTGAAAAACGTTTCTTTTCTTACCATTGTTAATTCTGAAGTTCCTTAGAGTTTTCCTTTTTGAGCGCCATGAAGAAAACATTTTCATACTACCTGTGAGACCGCTGACTTGTAGCATAAATTGCCGTTCAAAAAAGCTTTATTGAAGATTAAGGTTTTGCTATATGATTACTCCTGAAAAAAGACTTTTTCATGTAGATAATGATTCTACCATTTATTGTTATAAAGGATACAAATTTTAATGAAGATAAAAATCATGTTAAATTACCATTGTTTTTATTGACAATAGTGGCAATTACCAAAACACGCAGTAGTAAAACTCCCCCTGGAACTTTTTTCCATGAAAGTTTTACATATTTCTCACATTGTTTAAGCTCAGGGAAAATCAATATACTGCATTAAAAAACCTGGAAATCTTATTAGCCTAATTGCCTCTATAATCAAGATTTATCTTTTGAAAGTTGTTTTTTTCTTTGACTCAGTTGAAAGAACTCAAATCGACTCTTTATGGGATCCATAACAAACAAACGTTTGAAAACATAGAAACCCTTTCGGAAAGATACCATATAAACGAAGTACACAAAACCAAGAATACTTATTAACAAATAGAAAAGTGAATCACTAATTTCGGAAAATTTTGAATACTTTAAACTGTGAACTTGATGCGCTATGGATAGCAGAGTTTTAACAAATGGAAACTTTTCCAAATCGGCCAAATGAATGTTGAAATATACTTGTCAGTTTGACGATGGTATCAAGGCGCATAATCTGATTTCTACTGTCTGTGTTGACGGTTTTTTATGGTAGCAAAAAAGAAAGTTAGTTAAGTTAACTGTTATTAAAGGTAGCCATGACTTAAGAGTATCTCCATATTCGTAATTTTGCAATATTTAAATTTCATTAGCCGAACAATCTTAAGAGAAAATTAATCATTTAAAAAGTTGCACTGACCACTCTTTTCAAGAATTACTGGTAAAATATGGCAACACTGCTGATGCGTTTTTTTCTGTACTCCTTTATAGAAAAATGCAAAGTTATACTCTTCAGGAATGCTTGTAGAACTCGTGCAGTAAGATTGCATAATAGACCATGCGAATATAGTCTATATAATATAGTAAAATATCAAAGAATCTTATTAAACCAGGTCTCCTTCGCTTTTTTGACACATATATAGCTGTAGTTTAAATAGATTGTGAGAACGTGTTTCAATTGTTTTGCGTTCGCAACTATAAAACACAACTCAACTATTATGACGTAATTATCACTTGAATACTATTTTTAGATCACAAATTCAAACTTTGACTTTTAAATAGAGCGATACGCTAAGTCTTCACATTTTATTTTATTTGGTAATTCAAAGTTACACAGTCACCGATTATTGAGTTTTGAATACTGAAAGTATTTTTTTTCAATGTCAATTATCTTTGAATAGTGTTTTTAGAACACAAACCCTAACACAAACTGAAAACTTCAATTTTTACGTAGTAATCCGCCAAGCGTTACCATTTTAATATACTTGCTTATCGATTATCGAAATCCATACCGCCTCCGGTGGTTGAGTTTTGAATACTAAAGAATTCTTTTTTTAAAAAAGTCAATTATCCTTGAATACTGATTTTAGATCACAAACTCGAACTCAATGGTTCAACTTTTAGGTAAAGTGATCGGCCATGTTTCACATGTTTATTATACTTGATTATCCAAAGCCATGCCGTCTCCGGTTGTTGAGTTTTGAGCACTAAAAAGAAGAATTTTGTTCACTAAAAAGAAGTACTAAAAAGAAGAAATTCCGCCAAAGAAGAATTTTTTTCACTAAAAAGAAGCACTAAAAAGAAGAAATTCCGCCAAAAGTACTCTGGAACCATTTGGTGTCCATTTAGTGTAAGCATACGTTGAAAACAAACAAAATTTGTTCACCTGAACACCTAAATTTCAGGTCTTTGTTTGAGTTCTCAAATCCAACAAGAATTTTTCACTCAATTTTGCTGAGAAACGTTTCATGAGGTTGATTTATTTTCCATTTTCTTGAGAATCAAGGATTAAATGAAATTCAATAAAATTATGAAGAAGTTTATGCAACAACAATTGAAAAATCATGTAGCGTTAAGTTTTCGATGAATAGCAAGTTCACAATTACAGTCTTAGCTCTGAACACAACCTGAGCCAAAGCTAAGGTTAATATGAAACTTAACTAATACATTGTTTTTTTGTCAAGCTGTCCCAGCAGTTTTCAATCTACAAAAAGTATAAAAGGATTCAGAAAAAGTTGCTTAATACCTGACAATTGAAATAACAAGTGACTCTGAATAAACATTTGAAAACAACTATATACAGTAAAACCTCAGTTTTTTGGATAATGTAGGTACGTTGTAAAGACTTTTTTGAAACAAAAATTTGTCTACGAGGTTGATATTATCAATAGACACAGCGCAGCACCATTGTGAAGCACTCAATATTTACGCTATACAATCCTCCAAATAAGAATCTTAAAAAAGTTTAATTTATATGTTTCAATTAGTTGCAAATGGAATCAGACGTCATACACTGATTAATCAAAAAAACTCAGCTTTGGAACAAAAAAGGTTGACTGATCCTTCATAAATAACAAAAGTACACAAAAATGTTGTACTTCAAAAAAAGAACATGATCTAAAACTTATTTGAAGTTCTAAAAATTAGATTTTTTTCGCTAAAAAGTAAAAACCCTACATTATTTTTATTAATTAAATACCACCTCATGTATCAAACTATAATTTTTTTTTAATTCAGAAAATTAACAATAAGTTGAAAAAATGTTGAGATAATGTATGCAACAATGCATTTAAGAATTTTTCATATCTTTGAAAAACCTTCAAGCACTTGATGATCTGTTGAAAATAATGGCGGGTAAAGTCTGTCGGTTTGCGTTAGTCAGGACACGTTGCCTTAAAATAGGTAACAGCTTCTGTTGCTTATGTTAAAAGAGTGTCTAGAGATAAGAATTGTTTTCGTTTTTTGAAAAACAAAAAACACATTGTCGTAGATAGTCAGTAAAAAAAATATTTGATGGTAATAAAAAGTAGGTTGTGGTGGTAAGTAATATTGTAACTTAGAAACAATAAGTAGCTATAGTTGTGAGTAATAGTATCTAATAGTAGTTTTAGGTAGTACTAGTAGGTAGTAAGAGTAGGTACTAATTGTAGATGGTAGTTGCAGGTTGTAGGTAGTAGCAGTAGTAGGTAGCAGTAGTGTTGTGTTCAAATCCGAAATGTTCGCCAGACTTCTTGGCTCAATTATATGTTATATAGACTCTG
The DNA here is from genome assembly GCF_964194025.1 of Convolutriloba macropyga. NCBI lineage: Eukaryota > Metazoa > Xenacoelomorpha > Acoela > Convolutidae > Convolutriloba > Convolutriloba macropyga. The sequence continues at coordinate 62,000,603 of NC_134476.1, read as the reverse complement.
CTCTTTATAATTTTAGATTCCTTGGATGTACCTCATTGCGATGCTCTATCAAATATCGTTACGGTCATGTTATTCTTAAAACGTCGACAGAACAATAAGTAATCCAAAATATTAACACAAGGTTACTAAATGCACAGTAATTTTGATTCAAGAAAGAACAATAATTAACTCTCTTGATTTTTGTTGGCTTGAGCTGCGCTGGTAATTTACTTCCAGTGTTCATTAGTTGAGTATATTGAGTATGTTGGAACCATTTACTGAGGAAGCTATTTGCTTTGTTTAAGATTCAATCTCTGCACGCATTATCCATTAGTGTTATTCCCAATACGCAAACAAGACTTATACACTACTGAAGTTGTTTCTAGCAATCCTCGCAGATACAGAGGTTTTGTTCGTTCTTGCTTAGTTGATCAACTGGCAAAATGATTTTGAAAATTGAGCTATTTTTACAGATCCAGTGCAAACTACTCTTCTTGTACATCATTACACTTTTTGTCTGATTCAAGCTCTTGATAAACTCCTATCATTCTACTTTATATAACTAAAAAGTTAGCTGCTCCCTTATATCATAGTTTTCCCACCAAGTTTTTCGGCTTTTCTGAGAATTTATTCTTTTACTTAGCTCAATTTATTATTTATCTCTCAACAATTCATCTCAAATACATTTTTCCTGTAAACAATCTTGCTCATTCGTAAAAGGGTAGCTGAATAAGTGGAGAGAAATCTGTTTTCAAAAAGCTTGCTCAGGACATCTAAAATTGTTTTTGTCTCCTGTGTTTCAACATTTTTTTCATTTTCTTGCCAAGGATTAAAGGACAAAAAGCATGAATTTAATTTCTTTTCTGTAAAAAATCAAGATAGGTGTACAAATTATAATTTTCAAAAAGCATACTCAGAACATCGACAAATCGTTGTCGTCTTCGGTTGTGACTTTTTGCTTGCCAATGTTTAAAGGACAAAAGCGTGAGTTTTGACAACGCGTAATTTCAAAATCTGTTTGTAAGATATAATATTACTGGATTGTGGAGACGAATATCAACATTTTTCTGAGCAGTTAAATTGCCCTCCAGGGACTTATCTCCCATGCTCTCTCTCTCTCTCTCTCGTCAGACTTGCTTGCATATAAATACATAAGCACATTCAGACATATATACATACATTCCACCGTATACATATAGAAAAACATACACACAAAACCAAAAACGTCTTGATATATACACACATTTACAATTTCTACACACAAACATATTACTAAACTTAAGCACAGTTATATTTACTTATAAACAAATCTACACTTTCATTATTATATACATGAATACGCATAATTTTATACATTTGAAAGAAAATTTTTTTTCTTTCATTTTCAATTATTCTTTCAGACATAAAAATTACAATTTTGAACACATGCATGCAAACATACGTAGTTGTTTAGATAGAAACATAATAGTTACAAATGTATATTAAAAAATAAAGAAATGCTTTCCACATCATACTGCACATTTGCAAAAGTATTGTCAATAAAAACTGCTTCTGACTGCTCTTTGACCTATTTCAGACCATTTCAGAAACTGCGTTTTTCCGGTCCTCCTTGGTTGAACAAAAATGAAGTCCACAGAAATCACTTTTCAGTGCTCTCTCATAGCGCAAAATCCTTTTCGGACCATTTAAGGACTTAGATAAATTTGAAGTTAGAAAAAATTGAAGTTTTTGTATCTTACGACCCCCATACTGCATAGGTGAAAAAAAAGTTAAGTCAACAAAAAATGGTTTTTGAGTGCTCTTGCATAGGGCAAAATCCATTTCAGACCGTTTTAGGACTGAAAAACTATGAAAAATTTTGATTTTAGGGCACTCAAAAAAAATCACTTTTGAGTGCTCTTTCATAGCGCAAAATCCATTTGAGACCATTTTAGGACATCGAAAAGTTTTCGAAATTTTTTTCAAGTTTGAGGGCCTTTAGTATATGTAATGCGAAATTTTTCCTATCACCACTAAAGTGATATAGTCGGGGAGTCTAACCAGCTCAGAAGTGCTTTTTCTCTCTACAGTAGCAATTTCAACAAGCGTAAGTTACCCAGTGACTGTAGGGTGGGGGGTCCGGACCGCCTCCCTACAAGAATTCAAGTCGACCAAAATCCTGATATCTTTCGAAATGAAAGTTTGTTCAAGTTTCAGCAGTCAGTATAGCACCAAGAGTCTACACAAGACTGCTGAAACTTGAACAAACTTTCATTTCGAAAGAAATCAGGATTTTGGTCGACTTGAAGTCTTTTGGGGGGGGGGGGGGGGGGGTTCGGGGTTCGGGGTTCGGACCCCCCCCCCTACAGTCACTAGGCAAATTACTGAACTACTGGCATTGTCACGGGCTTTTAGAAATTTGCCCGATGCTAGTCATTAATGTTATATTTAAGCTGCACTGATTGAAGAAACTGTTTGAAGAAGTTTGGAGTAGTTTTTCTCTGTGGTCTTAATTTTGTTTCACTGCAAAGGTTAGCAGGTTTTTTTGTGAACCTGTTTTGCACGGCCATAAAATCAATTATTATATATGCAAAGAACAATCATGCTGAATGTTTAACTGAGAAATTGGTTAATGAGATGCAAAAAAAAACAAAATTCACCTCATTCAAGTGCATCAAGAATATGCGGTGAACTCTCACTTCAGATGTTCCAAACAGAATTATTTCTCTGAAAAACTCGTGTCAGAAACTGAAATGCGCGCAGTTATTGGGGCTAAACTGAACAATGTCCGACAGGGTATCACACATTAAATAGCAACACTCTAGCTCAAATGAAAATGATTAGCCTACCAGCTGCATGTTGAGGTCATCAGAACAATGTGATATAAATTAAGCGGTTTTTTCCATTATAGCCCCCCATTATGGTATAATTACCATGCTGGGGGCTATAGGTCATGTGACCACTAATGGGGGAACTATAATGGGAAACCCCAAATTAAGCTACATTTTGTTCTGTCAGAAGCTGCAATTGAGGAACCAATGCAAACGTGAACTTTGATCACCCCTCCCTCCTGCTTAGTTGGTCCATATTATTTTCAACCCCAAGCGCCTGTTTTATAATATTACATAATAGTTTACCATGAAATGGCTCGTGCTCTGTAACTGGGCTTACCTGGCATAAACACAACGGAAAAGATCCGTGAAGTCACGCAAAATTATAATCGGTTCTTTTCCGTTTGTGCCCCCAGCTTAGTGGGTTCATATTATTTGCACCCCCCCCCCCCCGAGACTCACGTGCAATATTTTTACACAATGATTTACTATGTAATGGCACATGCTCTGGGGGGCACAAACTGAAAAGATCCTTATAATCAATTAGTTGACTTCTATGCAATACAAGTTGTCTGCTGTTCGATAGCAGACAAAAATATCAAAAAATTGAAGTGTGCAAGGTTTTCATGGACATGTTGTAATTCTAACAGACCTACTTGTTAAGTATAATTTGTGTTGATGTCTTTGCAGCCTCACTAAGTGCCAATGAGGGGGGCTTAGCATTGCCCTCCCCCTCGCCTTCGGTACAGTCTACTGTCTCGTCCCAGGGGGACACCCCGAAGGGCAGACGACCCTCTTTCAGTAAGTAGTTGGCCCAATTCACCTTGACTTATTCCTATCGGGTGGATTGCATGGAATATCATCCGTTTGTATCATCCGTACAATGTTACGAATCACGGATTTTAGTATGAGTGTCATGTTCCAAACCTTATCATGTTGGACTCACTGCTTAAAAAGCAGGTTGCGATACATCGTAAGTCAGTCAATTGGAGAGTCCTTTTAAAGGGGGCTTTGCCTTTTCTGTGTTCGGCTATGTTTGTTGTACATGAAACTGTCATTATGTTGGCATGCGCGCCTTTTTATTGTCTGTGTTTTTGTTGTATCACCGTTTATTATCATCCTTGTTATTATCGAGCATGTTATATATCAGTTGTAATTCACATTCCTATTCCTTCACATTTTATAAAACTTGTCTGAAATCTGAAGATTTAGAGCAGTTTGCATGGTTGAGTTGGTGCTACACTAAGATGTTGGAGGTACACTATGAAAATTTTGCTTTATGCTCAAGTTGTTTGCGAACGGAAATATCCATTGTTGCATAATAGGTAGTGTACTTTGATGCTCCAAATAGAACCAGATGTTCCTTACCGATTAGTTATAATTAAATCTAGTTTTATGAATTTATGGTATGTTAGTCTGTTGCATGCTATCCATTTGTCGAGTGAAAGTGTATTTTTAGAACTCAAACTCAAAGACGAGTCGGTCAATATCTCTTCGCTCAATAGTATGGCATGAACTGGAGAAATATGGTGAAATTTTAATTATCTCACTCACAAACAATTTTTCTGCTTAAGGGTTATAGAATGGGGGAATTACATGCGAGGCTTGCTTTTATTTGCGGCAGTCAAGTTTTCACATTTTGTTTACGAGTGGTAGAGAAAAAATTAAAACGCCATTTTCGAAAGAAAAATTGAAAAAGATCGCTCGTGGGGAGTTGATGACAGGTCTGCTGGGAAGGCCTTATTGGTGCAATTTTTCGGTTTTTCGTCTTTTCAACTTGTTTGATAAGTTTTGAATGGCCTTTTTTCAAAGTTGATAACATAAACACGAAAAATATACTAGTTTTTACAATTTTGCAAATTTTTGACATCTTTTAGGCTTTCCAGCCGCACTGGGCAGGAAACCTCCTCTAGGGTTTTATAATATGTTAATGCATAGTTGGTCTGGGCAATGGAATGCATTCTAATATCACCAATTTTTGATATAAAATTTGATTTTTCATTTTCTGAAAGTTATTGTCATGTTCCTAGTTCATCGATAATTTTGACCAATGAATCTTTTTAAGGCTTGAAATTGGATTACTGCATAGCCTCTGGAGACAATTTAAATAATTCTGAAGGTATTAATATTAGAATTTTTGCAATATTTCAAAATTTGCAATTGTTTTGTAGCAATTATTTTGAGGTCTTGCAGCTGGGGTAAAAGATTGGTTTTGAACATTTTATTTTTGCAAAATTTAGAAACTTTTGTTCATTTTTGCGATTTTATTTGGTTTTAAAGCATTTGTCTTTTTCTCGAGTTTTTCTCTCTTTAGGGGCCAATACACCCCTTTTCATGGTTTTGCGTAGGTTAACATTGGGTCTAATTTATTGGATCTATTTCGGCCTTAAGGGTATAAGCTTTGAATTGATCTGCTGGCCAGTTACAGTGATTCCTAATTTCATTTTAAATTACTTGAAAGTTACATACCGATAATCAATTACTTGGAGAGAAAGTACCATTAATATTTTATATCTGATTAACACGGTACTAAAAAAGATGTCCGCTTTATTCAGTAATGCTTTGATTTTAACTAGCGCTTTTCACTGACTATTTCTTGCTTTGCTTAAAAAATTGCTGATCTTGCTCAGCCATTTTGCTTAACCAACTAGAGATATTCTTTAAAATAGATTACCTCTAGATAAAGTTTGCGGATGATAGATTCAGAATTTATAGCGTGAGTTGAGGGAAAACACATTCGATTTAGATTGTAAAAAGATGAACAAATAAGGCACATGCGGGTGAGATGATAGATTCAGAATTTATAGCGTGAGTTGAGGGAAAACACATTCGATTTAGATTGTAAAAAGATGAACAAATAAGGCACATGCGGGTGAGACTGTGATGGGTGAAACTAGACTGAAAAAACTGAAAAAGATCCTTCTCAAAAAAGAAGCTGAATGTTTTATGCGAACGAGCTGGAATTCTACAGAAAAGAAAACAGTACGGAGATACTATTTTTCGGATCCATTCTGTCCCCCCCCCCCCAGGCTAGTGGGCTCATATCTTTTATGCCCCGCAGGCGCACGTTCTATTTTTCTACATAATAACATGTTATATAACAACATATAATTTCTAACTGCGGGCGTAGAAAACACTGGGGGGGGGGGGGGGGGGGGAGGGGAACATAATAGATCCTATTTTTCTTTAACGTCTTCTACTGCTTCAAGTTGACCAAGCGTTTGTGGCCTTTTGTGCATGCCTAATTTAACTGCTTGCTTTTTGGAATATCGAAGTTCGGAAATTGGACGTGACTTAAGTATAGGTTACGTGACTACGCTTGAAGTCACTGAGAACTTCTGGCGTTTATCCAGAACCGCGTAGGGGTTCAAGATCTTCAGTAAGAATTTCGAAGTGACTTCTGTAAAATCACGTAACCTAGCTTAAAACACCCCAGTCAATGGAAGTCTTCTGGCTACGTTTATAGGAATTTCTGGCGCTGCTTTTTTTTAACGTTTATAACGTGCACGTGCGTGTGTTAAGCGGTGGTCAAGGTTACCGATAACATGCTGCAGTTATAATTTTCCTGCATAAATGCTTCCGAATTTAATGGCAAGAACCTTGTGTTATGGGCAATCAAACTTTGTTTCAATGTTGTTGGGTTGTTTTATAAGTTCTCAAGTGGGCGTTATCTTGAGGAAAATACGTTTGATACTTGATTAGTTTTTATTAGTTTTGTGAAGTGGGAAATGTATTTAATTGTTTCAAGTGTTAGTACTTTACATGTAAGAGAGGGCATGCATGATGTTGTCAAACTTTTGAGATAACATTTTGATGTAAAGATATATTTAATACAAGCTTAATAATGACAAAATTTTGAGGCATGTTTCAATTTGGTTCGTAGTTCTCTGTGGTTTGAAAGCTTACAGACAACTTAAATTGTGATTTGTAAGAATGGCAAAAGAGTTAAGTGCAGTCTTCTTGTGTTAGGTCATCGGTCAAGTTTCTCGAGTTAGGATCTGAAGAGACACTTAATTGAAACGTCATGAGAACTCGATACATGTATAGTTTCATTTGAAGTGTGGGATCTTTTCCGTTTGTGCCCCCCCCCCAGCTTAGTGGGTGCAAATTATTTGCAGCCCCCAGACGCACGTACCATATTTTTACATATGATTTACTGTGTAATGACACGTGCTCTGTAACTGGGGGGTGTATAACGTACTCGGGGGGGGGGGGGGGGGCGAACGGAAAAGATCCGAGATGTGTTAGGCTGAATGTGTTTGTAAGCATGTTGACATAGTGTGTATTTGTTGTTCATATATGTGAATGAAAATTGTAATCTGACAGCCATAGAGTCCTGCAGAAGGTAAGTGATAGTAAAAACTAGAGAGCCAGGGGAGTCTGGCCCAATGGACGATTGCCAGGTTTTTGTTGTGGTCCTCGTTCATCAAAACTGGAAAGGAACCATTCACGATTTTTCCAACATATGCAATTTGGGTCACCGTTTAGGGTTAACTTTTTAACAGTAGCCAGTCTTTTCATAGGGCATTATTCAATAAAGTTTTGATTTAATTTAGCTCAAATTAAATTTTGTCAACCTAAATCTCAAACTCGGCAAAAGTAACATTTTGAGCTCTAGTAGCTTTCAGTGGATATTGAGGGGATTGGCAGTCATTGAGAACCCGAAGACAAGATGTGCAGTCCTCGCTGCTGTAATCAAAGTTCTTCATCACATTAAACAGCGACTGTTACCGCATCTTTCATTAGCCTAACTTGGCAACCAGGGAATGATTCATCATTTTTTTGCGTGTTTCATTGTGGAAGTCATTTACATTTTTAATTTTTGGGATCTACTGTTTTGACCCCCAGTGTTTTTATGCCCCCAGTTACAAATAATAGGTTGTTATATAGCACGGTACTATGTAAAAAATAACACGTGCGCCTGGGGGCGTAAAAGATATAATCCCACTAAGCTGGGGGGGGGGGGGGGGGGGTTGGCAAAACAAATAGGATCCAATTTTTGTTGTGGCTGTTTAGTGTCCTTCAGTGGTGCGGACGAGAAGCTCAACTGTGAGGACTTGACGAGTTTGAGTCAGTTGACAGAAGACAACATCACAAAAAGTGCTAGAGAACAGATTCAGTGAGGGAGATATCTATACATACATTGGCAGTATCCTCATATCTGTCAACCCTTACAAACCAACTGGAATATACACTCGTGAGCAGAGAGAAAGGTGAGTAGTGTGTAGGGAAAATCGGGTGTTCCAACGCTTTTCTAAAATTTGCGAATAAATATGCGAGGCCGGTTTTTTTCCGCAATCCATTTTAATTGCTCTCAAATGAAATTTGTAATTATATTAGTCACGTGGTTTTTATGCAATTTTTTGCTTGACCGATTTTGTAAAACCCGGAGGAAAAATGGGATAAGCAAGTAAAACCCGGAGGCCATTAAGGGTACTTAGAGTCTTTCGTCTTATAGACTCTCATGTGCACTTCGCCGAAATTGTTTTGAGGCATAAATTCATGTCTCCAATTTGACCCCCTTCCCCCCCCCCCCACCCTCCCACAGCAGCCCTCTTTGCTCCCCGAATCACCACCCCATGCACATCGTTCCACCCGTAAACCAGCGCTCTCACCCCACCCCCCCCCCCCCCCTCTTCATTAGCCCTAGAACGTTCTTTCAAATTTAATTATGGAGTGACTTTTTCATGCTTGACTTCTTGATTTTGGCTTGACCTAAATTGCTCATTTTCGTAGCCGAGTGGTAAATGCTGCAGTATATTACGCTTGAGGTCGAGGTTCGAAACCCATCGTGTAAGGACTTTTTGCACCTAAAAAGTTATCTAGACTACAGAGCACACTGAATTAAATTGCCCAGCCTGTCGTTCCAGAGCAATTTGTCCGACGTAAGTCGTTTTACGTTTACATTTGGGTACCGAATTAAATAAATCAAGTAAAATTTCGACGAGAGGTTAATTTTAACCTCTATAATACTTTCTTGTAAGTTTCTTGTGTCAGAGGAAAAAATGAGAATCACTTGATGTACAAGGTCTAGTGAAAGCAGATTTTGGAGATAAGAAGAAAGAGACAAACATATACGATAGATTTGTATTTTCTTCTCATCACTAGATTCGTGAATACAGCAAAACTATCTTCTGATTAATTGTGAAAATAGTCTCTGAAAAGCGAACTTGATTGATTCAAGAGAAACAGGATAAGACTTTGACTGAAATTTTATCCAAGCTAGCTTCTCTAGTCAACGGAAATAGTGAGCGAGGTGTTTTAAACGGAAAAACAGTTTGAAATAGTCTTTTAGATGATTAAGGGCTTTGTTTTCTACTTCATCATGCGCTGATTCTCCTGAGGCTTTGGAGTGGTTCGGATACTGAACAAAATTGAAGAATGGAGCGAAAAGAGTGATTTTTTTTAGTTCATTTCGCTGTTTTCGAGAGCAAGTGTGAAAAAATTTTGTGTTCACGTGCGGCTTTTTAAAACCGTTTTTTTTTCTCTAATTTTTTGGTTTAGAAGTTTTATTATGATATTGTATTATTTTTAGGTTTCTTTTGACAGTGCTTTGAAGATTTCTGGTCATTAATATGAATTTTATACGATTTTGCTAGTTTTTATACGATTTTGCTGAATTTTATACGATTTTGCTAGTTTTGCTATTTTGCTGTATTTTAGCAATTTTGTTATACTGCTTTGTATTTTGCTTTGTTTTGTTATACTGCTTTGTATGGGCTTTAAATGGACGCATATTTGTTATTGAGTTTTTAGATACTAAGCGATTACAGTTTTATTGGTATTGAACTGTTTTTTCGGTAATAAAAACGACGGTAAATTGAAAAATTTTTAATTATTTTTCTTAATTTTTCCAGTTTTGCGTTTTTTTCTAATCTTAGAATAGTCTCCTAGCGTATTTTACTTGCCTATTGTTTTGCGATCTTTTTGATACTGTATTAACTCCAATGAACGTTTTTTTCCTCTGTTTGCTCTCGTGAAATTAAAAATCATCATTTTTTGATTTTGTTTTCAAATGCTTTTCTTTATAGCTTTTGGAGATTCTTATTGTTCAAATTAGTTGTTTTTGCTGCCGGATGATGGTTTTGATTTTAGTTCGAGTTGTTTCGGTAAGGATAATTGATTAATTTTTATGCAGATTTTAGTAGTGGTAGTAGTAAAAGTAAAAGACTTTAATTTACCAACATAAGGGGTTTCAACATATCGTTTGATGAAATTCTTTGAATATGGTTTTGAAAAAAAAAATAAACAAACTTATTTTTTACAAAATTAAAATAGGCAGAAAGTACATCGGCACTTAATGGACCAAGTGCATGTAAAGTCCCGTAGGTTTGTGGAGAACTCTCTCAAGAGGCTTTTGAGGTTTTGACCTACATAGAATTCTTTATTTTGTCAGCCGATTTTCTTGTTTGTAACCGTTTGTTTTGCTGTGACGTGGAGTAAGTACACTACTGTAACAAAAAGCTACAAAACGCACTGTTTGTACGCTTTTAGTGTTATTTTTGTTGAAAAGGTTTGGTTTGCGCTTAAGCCGTCAAATTTTTAATGAGATTTAATTCCAATTTTCTCAGCCTACACAAAAGGATGGTTAAGGTGCTTCTACTCTTTACCAAACTGTTCAAAGAAACAGAGGGATATTCTGGAATGGTCAGCAAATATTGCCTCTATGGGTCCAATTTGGCAATGTATGGGCAATTTCAAGTCAACAACTTTGAAAACAGACAGTTCTATGGTAAAATTTGGAAGAGAAAGTGTCGGAAGTTTGACTCAGGTATAAACAATCCGTCTAGTAGTAGTTGTAGTAGTAGTAGTAAAAGACTTCAATTTACCAACATAAGGGGTTTCAACATATCTTTTGATGAAATTCTCTGAATATGGTATTGATACAAAAAAATTATATTTTTCAAAATTAAGATCGGCAGAAAGTACATCGGCATCTAATGGACCAAGTGCATGTGTAGTTTAAATCAAGCTGAGAGTCACGAAGAATTCTCTCAGGAGGCGTTTGTGGTCCGCTGGTGGTTTCAAAATATTGAAAGTACCCGTCTCGTTAAAATCATTTACATAAACCTGTACCCTTTTGAAATAGGATTTCGATGTTAGTTGCTTTATTGTTGGGTTGATGACAAGTTGATTAGTGTGTTCGCTTCTTAATATCCTGGAACTGATCTTGAGCGTGAAAATATCCTCAAACTCAATACAAGTTTTCCCTAACATAGAGATGAAAAATCGAAGATCTTGCTCAATAAGCTGATAGCAGATGGGTATGTTGTCTGAATATTGCAAGGCTGAAGTGTAACTGCGTTTTCCATAACACCAGCACAATCCTCTCCAGTAGAATTTTAATTATATCTCAAGTGACCAATATCGAGAAACCACGCTACAGAGGCGTATTGGAGCTTAGATAAAACGCTGGTTGTGTACATATTTTGCTTGAATTTATTTGGTAGGCTATATGGTACATTGGGTCTGAGACAATTGAAACTTCTTTGAGCTTTCGTTAGCTTATTACGTATGCGCCTACTCCACTTTAAATTGCTACAAATTTCAACACCTAAATTGGTTGTATAGTAAAATTTATGTAAAGAAATTTGGTCTATCTTGAAATCGCATTTGTGTGCTTCTGAGATATGAACATAAACAAATTTCTCTGCGTTAAATTTCAAATAATTTTCTGAAGACCCGTCTGCAAGTTTATTGACATCTCTCTAACATTCAGTAAAAACATCAGAGGTGGCACATGACAGCTTGCTGTCATCTGCAAAACAAAAACAGCTGGAACTTTCCGGTAGTGATAACATAGCATCGACGTAAATTAAACATAGCAGAGGTCCAAGAACACTACCTTGGGGAACACGACTGGTAATCGTAACTTCATCTGAGAATATTTTATTGATGCTAACACGCTCACGCTGGTTTCTTCCGGTTAGGTATGAGAACATAAGCTGCAAGAAATCATTGTCAAGGCCGTACAACGATAGATTTTTAAGCAAGATTGCATGGTCTACATTGTCAAAAGCGTTCGCAAAATCCAAGTAGATAACCAGTTCGACGTCCTTGTTAGTTAGAATAAATTTCGTCAAGAAAAAGGAGCAGTTGAGTATTTGTTGAGTGTTCTTTTCTGAAACCGTGCTGCCTATTGCTCAATTTATAGTGGAATTTTGAGTAAAGGAAGTCAAAAATAGTTTTCTGCTGTATTAATAATAATCGAGGTAATATGGAAATGGGTCTATAGTTCTCAACTTTGGTTTTTGACTCCTTCTTGTGGTTTGGGGCAATTAAAGAACACTTCCATATCGTTGGCAACTTGCGGAGAGATAGCATGTTACTGAACACTAAATGAACTAGAGGAGCCAATGTAACAGCTCAGTTCGTGACAACGAATGGGGATATACCGTCTGCAAAAGCGATAGTGCTCGGAGGCACTTTTTCAAGCAAAATGCTGATCTGTGCAGGTGTCACGAATAAATCAGACAGCTGAATATCAGGACTCTCAATTTCATTCGGAGCAGAAGTAGGAAAAGAACGTTTTTGGTAAACAGAATGAAAAAAGATATTAAAAAGATTAGCTTTCTCTAAATCTGACATAGCAGAACTTTCAAGGTAAGTCATTCTATTTGGCAGTGAGTTTCGGCCACCCAAACATCTTAACATTTTAAAAGCATCGATTGTCGTTAAGTTATTTGTGGATTCAATAAAAAACATTTTATCATTTCACTCAATGAAGTTTTTCACATCGTTTTCAAGCTTTTCGAGTTTTGTAGAGGAGCACTTTTGGCGTCTTGCTGTTTCAAATTTGTTGATCGGGTGCATCGTTAGGGAGCTATAGAAGAAAGGGAACTGCTTTCTCTTCCTGCGTTTTCTAACAATGCAGTATGAAACTAGATTTAGTAACTCTGTGAGCCAGGTTTCAGCAAATTTTGTCTGCGCTGAACAATGAGCGCGCAGGAAACCCATTTTACTTTTGAGTAAATCATGATTGAAGGTACAAGCCGGAAATTCTGATGATAAAGTCGATAAAGAGATTGGCTTGAAATTAAAGTTTACTAAAACAGGTTCGTGGTCGGAAAGCGGGAAATCCAATATTTCGTAGTCATAAGCATCCGAATGTGTAGCAAAAACGAGATCAAAAATGCTGCCTTTTCTGTGTGCCGCAGTTCTGATAATTTGCTCCAAAAGCAATTCTTGCGTGAAAGAATCAACAAAACATTGTTCATCTGCAATTCTAGCTGTGCACTCTTCCCAATTTATGTGGGGCAAATTGAAATCTCCCATAATTGCTACACTGAGATCTTTAGGCGAAGCGGCAGCTGCTTGCATTATCTCCTTAAACTTTTCAGCTATACAACTTCCAGCGGCTAAAGTTAGAAAAAATTCTTGGAGCCCCTGGTAAGTTTAAAAGAATGACTCCAAAATTACTTCTACTATTACTGAACAAGTAGCTCAAGCAGAAATTGTCCATTTCTGTAGCTCAAATGTTTCAATTTCCAATAGCAGAAATTTCCAATAGCAGAAATTTCCAATAGCTCAAATGTTTGTAGAAAAAAGCTCTAAGCGGCCAGCAGTAGGCCTCCGTGTTTACCTTTTTTGCGGTCGCACCTGACTATAACTGAATATGGCAAACCACAGAGAATCATTGAGTCTGGTGTTGAGTAATTCAGCCACATTTCAACCAGGCAATTTAAAGCCGGACTTTTTTGAGAGAAGCTCGACTAAACTCAAGCGCCTTTGTAAGTTGAATAGCTTTACATTGAATAGCAGAATTTCTAGGCTACTTATGTGTTGTACTTATGCTTTGTACATTGAATAGCAGAATTTCTAGGCTACTTATGTTTCATCGCCTGATAAGCAGGGTAGTCATTTTTTCAATCACTTTCTCGTTTTTGATTAGGAACACTTTCCCAGAATACTCTTCTTGCAGAGTACGCTTCTCAACTCTAAGCTGATATTTAGTTCAGATTTAGTCAGGTCTAGATCAACAAATACTGAAAAATAAAATGTGTTGTCCCTTACTTTGATCGATTTTCGAAGAAACTGTTTACGCTTTATATGAGATTTGAATTTAGCGATAAGAAGTTGGTTTCCATTCTGTTCGCTAATTTTCCCAAATCTTTTCGTTTCAATGTCAGCGCTGCCAAAGACAACATCAATCGTTTGTGCAAATTTCTGAACACACTCCTTATCATTTGTCGAGCTGGACGGCGCACTTCCCTTAATAACAAGATTGAGCTTTTGCTTTCTTGTTCGTTTTGCTCTTGACGGATTTCCCTCGCAGTGCAAGACCGCGCTTTCTCTTTGGTCAAGTTATCTAAAAGAACACACGAATAACTCTTTGGCTTTTTTTGCTCATGAATAGCGCAGAAACCGCAAATGAACGGTTTAGCGCAGTCAAAACTTTGGGACAGAAACTTTTGTGACAACAGGGTAGTCATCTGTGCTGCAGGAAATTTCTCGGTCAATAAAATTTTCCTTGGATAATTGCGCTCTTGTAGGGGTGATTAAAAATCTTAATCCTCATGCACCGCTAACCACTGTTAGCGGAAACTCAAAAAATTAACAAAGAAATAAATCTCGAATAGATGAAACACTCTTTGCAGCGACACCAAGAGATTTTATATCGGGTGCCTCAAACACTTTTGTTGTTAAGGTTGTCGTTAAGGATTTACGTTGAATAATTGTCTTCCGCCGGAAACTAAAATCCCCAGTAAGCGGGTCTAACCAATCAATGTCCGGCCTCTGATAACAAGTAATCACAGTACAGGAGCTGAAACAGAAATAAATAGCCTCCAGGGTGCACGTGTAGAGTATTTAATAACACAACAATTAGGCTAATATAACAGAAACAAGCTTTACTTCGGAGTGACAGCAATAGAGATCACTCAAAAATGAGGCACGAAAGCTTGAAAAAGTCACTTGAGAAGTCAAAGAACATTCTAGAAGAAAAGTGCAAATTTTCGTGTTTTTTTTTTCGAAATTTTGCGTTCTTTTGTTGTTTGCTAAAATCTTTGTGCTTTTTAATAATTTTTACTGTTCTAGCTTTTAATAGGAACTTTTTAATTGCTGTTGAACGAAGTTCATAGCAATTATTGTAATCATCTTGGTCTTTTTTGTGCAAATTTTTTGGTTGACCGTTTTTGCGCTTTTCTTTGACTTCTCAAGTGACTTTTTCACGCTTTCGTGCTTCATTTTTGAGTGATCTCTATTACTGTTACTCCGAAGTAAAGCTTGTTTCTATTATATGCGGCATAGCATGTGGTGAATATTGTCAAACACGAAAGCGCAAAATCAAAAGAAACGGGATAAACCGATAAAGACGGGTCATCAAGTCTTTGAGCATTAGGTTATCAAAGTACATTAGAGTTTTTAATTATAGTTTTAGAATATTTGCACGCCAAAGTAAATCACTTTTGACACTGAAAGAAAGCAGAAACATTCGGTAAATTTTGTGTCTTCTATTGTTCTTTTTTGGGTTTCAATCCCGATGTGCGTCAACGGCGGCTATTTTCCGACCGACATTCTGCGTTCTATGTTTATCATTGCCGTTTTTATATCAAGTTGACAGAAGTTTCAAGTTTAAAAGCGAATTAAAATTGGATTTTTTGGCGTGGTACCAATGAAGAGCTAGGTTTTCATGGAAACATTACTATGAATTTGGAGTTACATATTACTCCTTATTTTAAACGGCGGATATAACAGTCATCTTCATATGAAAATATTTGTCTTGTCAATATCTTTGATTGGTTGCTCACCTTTTTGCTTCCCCTTTGATAGGAATGGAGGTTTTGAAACGTTTTGTTTGTTTTGAGTGCTGTGTTGGACTGTTTGATTAGAAGTCGCTCAGTCTCGTCATTTGGAGAGGTGATCTGCAACTTCAGAGAACTTTTTTAGATGACTCATTGATAAGTGGGGCTTCGTTTCAACTAGGCTTGCCTTGTCTCAACTCTTCCCGGTACCCTAATCAATTCGTACTTCTTTATCGATTAGATAGATGCTTGTTGAACAACAGCTTTTAATTCCTCTCAAACAAAGCAATTAATGCAAAAGCGTTCGTCTTTGTCGGATTTTATTTAATTGACCGTTTTTGAGTGTCCTTTTTTGCGCTTGACTTCTTGCTTTTGCATGATCTTAATTGCTGTAGCATTTAGAATTGTGCGCAGCTGAACGCGATAGCCGACAATTAGTCACTAGAGGTCGAATGAAAAGCGCAATGAGATTCGATCCTTTCTTATAGCTGCGAAGCTGTAAGCTGAGTGGAGCTATATTGCGGTGCTCTTGGGTTTTTTTCGTCGTCTGACGTTCTTTTTTTGTTTTACATTTGTTCACACAGCAATTTCTTTTCTCAATTTTTGTGTTTAATTGCTCTCGAACGAAGGTTAAAGCAATTATTGTAAACATGCATCTTTTATGCAAAATTTTTGCTTGATAATGGCGCTTTTGTTCTAGAGTATTATTTGATTTCTTCATACTTTTTCATACGTTATTTCTTCATTTTTGAGTTTTCTAGATTGCTCTCGTTCTGAAATAGTATTTGTTGCTTAAAGTGATTGTGAGCGAAAGAAAATCAAAGCCTTGTAGCTGAGCGTAGCTTTTAAACCGATTAACAAGATGTCAGGTTGACAACCTGGAGGTCCGGGATCGAACCCCAGTGGGGAATTTTTGTGCAACCATCGAACATTTCTGAGATACGCCGTCTCAATTAAATTGCCCCAGTTTGAGAGCTATTTATCCGATGTTAGACCTTTTATGTGTTAAGTTTTTTGAGTAAGACTTTCTGGTTCGAACTTATTTAATGAATTAGTTAGTAAAAACGGCATACTTTATATATTGGGATACGATTTATATCCACTAAACTAGGTGGCCGAAACAGAATCCAAACTTTGTTTGGCCACAAGTTGCTTTTTTTAAATATTTCAGTTATTTGAGCTCCATTCTAATCTTTGTTTAGCAGCAAAAGTTGTTTGCTGTTAATTCATTGTGCCTTTTTAAGAGTTAGAAACTGCGTCACCTGAACTTTGATCTTTCATGCTGATCAAGTGTTATTCTGTTTTCGCTACGTGATGCAGTATACGGCCCCGTAATCGTATTAGAATTAAGTCAATGATTTTTATTTGTCATAATTTACTCCGATTTGTCTCTAAAACTCTAAAACATAAATGAAAAAAACCTTAAGTTTATATATTCTAACCGAACTGCATCAAGAGAGATTGAAAATGGGTTTTCTGATATAATATGTTACTAACAATTTTTGAAGCACTAACATTTATTGTTACATCAGCGTAACATAAATAATAATCAGAAAGGAAAGTAAACAAGGTCCTGAGAACTATTTGACACTACCCCACCATATGATTCAAAACATAACTCAAGAAGTTTTAAGCAAATCAAAATTTTCCATAAAGAAGATATAAGCAAAGGGGCAAAATCAAATTTAAAATTGGTCTGCCTCAGTGTTCGCCAAAGCTTTTCGTCAATTGTGAGTTGCCTCCATACGTGTGTTGTGCGCCTTTGACCTTATAAACCAGGACAAGTAATGGGCATAGCTACGTGTATCCGAAGGGCATAGCTTTGCCCATAAGGAGTCGTTAAAATTAAAATAGTTAATAGCCACACAGCGATAGCTAGGGCTATTATTGGCCTTCTCTTTGTTTTTTATTACAATTCAAAGAATTTGAATCGTATTGGGGCGCTGTCTTTTTTTTAAAGATCTGTTCACACATTTTCATGATTTTTGAAGTCAAATTGGAGTAGTGATTTTGGTCACGCCGAATCAGGAAATGGAGCGAAAAAGCGAGCGGTTTTGCGGCGTTAAATTTTTTGCTCTAATTTTAAAGTAGAGTGAGAACAAGGTGTTTGAATAAAAATTCGCTTTCTCGCTAGTGGTTTTTTGTTCACATGCAGCAATTTCGCTTTGATTTTTACTGTTTTTTACGGTTTTTTGGATCAGATTTTTTTTCTTAATAGTTTTCCCAATCCATTAATAGTTCATTCTAGGCCTAGTTTTTTGTTTTAACCAAATTTCCATTTCTCGCTAGTAGTTTTTTGTTCATATACGGCATTTTGACATTGATTTTATTATTTTTAAAAAAATTTGATCTGATTTTTTTAGAAATGGTTTTCCCAGTTCACTCATAGACCATTCTAGGTCTAATTTTTTGTTTATTCAGTCGATGAAAAATCTTTGAATTGTACGTCAGGACTTGTCCTGCTATGTTTTTTTAAGATCTGTTCACACATATCTATGATTTTTGAAAGCGAATTGGAGTAGTGATTTTGGTCACGCCTAAACAGGAAGTGGAGCGAAAAAGCGAGTGGTTTTGCGGCGTGAATTTTTTTCGCTCTAATTTTAAAGTAGAGTGAGAAAACGGTGTTTGAACAAATATTCGCTTTCTCGTTAGTGGTTTTTTGTTCACATGCGGCAATTTCACTATGATTTTTACTGTTTTTTCGATTTTTTGGATCGGATCTTTTTTCTAAATGGTTTTCCCAATCCATTCATTGTTCATTCTAGGTCTAGTTTTTGCTTGAACTAAATTTCAATTTCTGGCTAGTGTTTTTTTTGTTCACATGCGGTATTTTGACATTTTTTTTATTTTTTTATATGATTTTTCAGAAATTCACTCGTAGTCCGTTCTAGGTCTAGTTTTTTGTTTAATCAATGAAAATTCTTTGAATTGTACGTCAGGACTTGTCCGCTATGTTTTTTTATTTCGTCGTCGCGATTTTTGTTACGAACATATGACGTCACAACCACTTCAAATCTGCTTTTTGTTCATGCAATTTCAACTGAAGTGCGTGTGCGATGTCATTTTTCGCTCTTAGTGAAGCGAATTTTTTTGTTCATTTGCGTGACTAAATTTTTGGTCACACTTGACTTACCTCACTCACAAAATGACTTCCTCACTTTGAAATTGACTTTTATTTACTTTAATTCAAAGAGATAAGGTCAAATGGGTATGTGTCACTCTAAATGAAGGATATTAGAGAGCAGCCAGTAGTGGCAGCAAAAACTTATACAGATTTATAATCAAAATATAACATATCAGCATTCAATGAAAAGACGAATATTTTTGGTCTGTCTTTTTTACTGTTTTCTTGAGACTGCAGATCTACGAAGCTATTGCTGCTATTTTCTGGCAATCTGCCAGCTATGTTTTCAATTTTGGTCCCTGCGTCTGTTTTTGTTCCAAATTTCAAGTTTTCATCTTGCATCGCCTAATTAATTGCTCTCAAACAAAGTTTGTAGCAATTATATGAGTTCTGTTGGTCTTTTTTATGTGATTTTTCGCTTCACCGATTTTTCGTCTGATCCATTTGACTTTTCGTCTTCAAAAACGGGATAAACGTAGCGCCTAGCGGGCATTAAGTTCTCTTGGAGCCTTTCATCTCAATAGTCTCCAAGTTTGCGATTTACAGAAACTGTTTTGGAGACATACTTATGGTGTGGGTTCTTAGAAGTTGACCCCCGGTGCACCCCCAGCTCACCTCACGGCCCTTCAATTAAGCTATAGCTAGCCTCACTAAACCGTGGCTTGCAATTATATTAGTCATGTGGTCTTTCTTTTTTTGCTATTTTTCGCTTCGCCGATTTGTTGTCTGACGCTTTCGATTATTCGCCTTCAAAAACGCAATAAACAGGTAAATCCCGGAAGGCAAGTTCTCGTAGACTACCACTCCCCACCCCCCTCAACATCATAACACCCGCGACCTCCAACGCTCGACCGCCACGCCATCGGAGTTCTATTTAGTTTATGAATATTTAAGCACAGCTACTTGAACTGTTTGTCATTATAGCATAGTTAGCCATGTAGTGACAAAATTGTTCAATCAATTTTGGTGCAAAGATTTTATGGTTATTTAGATACCGCAATAAAGTGCTGGGTGCTCTGAAGCCCCACTTGTACGCATTGGGGGAGGCAGTGTACAGAAATCTGATAGACACGAAGAGATGCCAAAGTGTTGTGATCTCAGGCGAGTCAGGCTCAGGAAAGACAGAGACCACAAAGTACCTTCTGGGATACTTCTGTCATGTGTGTGGAACTAGCACTGCTGAAAAGATCCCAGACCAGATCATGGCGGCCAATGTGATCATGGAAGCATTCGGAAATGCAAAGACAGTTCGCAATGATAACTCGAGCAGATTTGGAAAATTCATTCGGCTCTGTATGCAGTTTCCACCTGGATCTGATTACCCCACGATATCCGGAGCTTTCTTAGAAGACTACTTGCTCGAGCAGAGTCGTATCATTTTGCCTTCAAAGGATGAAAGGAACTACCACGTGTTTTATCAATTTCTTGCCGCCTCAGTTGCTGATAAAAACCAAAGGTAACCAAATCACTCAAATAGTTAAGAAAAACTTTCTAAAATTATCAACAGAGAAACAACGTACTAGAGTAGCATCCTTCGGTCTCTGTATAGCTTCAAGTGTCAGTCCTAAAAACATTTTCGACTGTGCCATTCTTGTTTTTACCTCATATGGAAACCTTTATTAATTGCAGACAAACATTCTTAGAGCTGAAGGAGTTTCCGTCTATTATTAGAAAGGAAAACTTAAAAGATACTTTGAAAATAAAATTCTACCTAATTTAAGAGATGGCCAGATCTTCGATTCAGATTAGACTGTTTCTGAAGCAGTTATGTGAACGGTTACAACTTGTTGAAAGTTTTTCCCAAGAAAAATATACAGATAGGCTAGTTGTATGGTGGCTAAATATTTGTGTTGAACATTGGCGAGCTGATCTTTAAATCGAGTTAAGTTTTGAGGTATTGACCTACATAGAAGTCTTTATTTTGTCAGCCGAATTTCTTGTTTGTAAACGTTTGTTTTGCTGTGACGTGGAGTAAGTACAGTACTGTAACAAAAAGCTACAAAACGCACTATTTGTACTATTTTAGCGTTATTTTTGCTGAAAACGTTTGGTCTGTGCTTAAGCCGTCAAATTTTAATGAGATTTCATTCCAATTTTCTCAGCCTACACAAAAGGATGGTTAAGGTGCTTTTACTCTTTACCACACTGTTCAAGAAACAGGGGGATATTCTGGAATGGTCAGCAAATATAGCTTCTATGAGTCCAATTTGGCAATGTATAGGCAATTTCAAATCAACAACTTTGAAAACAGACAGTTCTATGGTAAAATTTGGAAGAGAAAGTGTCGGAAGTTTGACTCAGGTGTAAACATAATAAACTTAGAGGCGTGATACATCATTACTAGAGGACTGATTTCATCTCAAAAAGTTAATATTCAACTGTTCTCAATAGAAGTTTGTAGCAATTATATTAGTCCTGTGGCCTTTCTATGCAATTTTCCGCTTCACTGATTTTTCGTATGACCATTTTTTTCCTGTCGTCAGAAACCCTATAAACAGGTAAAGCCCGGAGGGCATCAAGTGGCTAAGTAGCTCTCTTAGAGCCTTACGGCTTGCTAGTCTCTAGGTATGCGATTCAATGAAACTGTTTTGAGGAGAAAATTTTATGGTGTGAAGGGCGGTTCCTAATGTTTGGCACCACTTAACCCCCTCAGTCAACCGCCCCTCGACCCAACCCCCGTCGACTTTCTAACTCTGCTGTGCTCTGTAGCCTTTAACATTAGTTTCAAAAACTAGTGTTGTGGGTACTGGCAGGCCAAAACTTAATTGGACAAACAGTTGAGGTCCATAGTGGAATGTAGAAAGAAAGTACCAATGTAGGTAGCTAGCCTACGCTCTCCATGCAGTTTATCTTATATTTCTAAAGACTGACTTGACTGCCCAGATTCAGCTCATAAATTCAGATAATGTCAAAGCTGAGTGTTTTGAAAAAGTAGATAATTTTAGTCGCTTCTGTTTTCGTTGTTACATTTATTGTGTCAATTTTGAAGTACATCAAAACCTTGTTAATAAATTAAACAAAACTTATCTGATAAGTGATCGACTAATTGCTCAAGAGCAAAGTTGAAGTGCAATTTGATGCTAATGATAGTTTGTGGTCATTGATTTCAACAAATTCACAGAAAATGCTGATTTTGAGCCGGTTTTTCATTATAGCACATTTTTTCAAATTAGTTTAAAATTTTATAGAGGAAATGGTCAAGCGAAACAATTCAACATTCATCCTTATCGGTAAATCGCTAAAGTAGTGTATGAAAATTGATCGAAATCTAAGTAGAAAATGTCAAAAATAGTAAAAGTCAGCTGAATGTTTTAAAAAAATTTAACCTCGATAACTCCTCGAATAAAACAAAATTCGAAGAGCCTCCGATAAACAATTTCTGCACTCGATGGGTTTCCTGATAATACCACTCATATCTTTCCACGTCAAATATGTGCCAGAATTAACTGAACAAAAAGAAAATCAATTGAGAATATAGTTCCTCCGACCCCCGCCCCCAAAAAGTTCCAATAATAATAAATATGTAATCGCTGAAGAGTAAAATGAAGACTCATTGTGACGAAGCTAGGTTAGAATTTTCATCTTTTTGGATTGAACTCAGAATTTATTAATTTCGTTAAACTTCGTTAAATTATTAGAGAATACTTAGATTTTTTTTAAAAAAAAACCCTTAAATTCTCAACAAAATAATCCACCACCGATTTCTTCCTCGGATCAATTTTTTTTATTTTTTTTTGGTGTGGGTCTAGAATGATAGAACAAAAGCCAGGCAAGGTTGAGTTGAGCAATGATCAGTGATTGTTTGACTCGTGTTGTAGGTACTACAAACTGCACTATGCGAGGCCACCAGAAACCTATCGGTACTTGAGTGTGAGTGGGTGCTACTCAGTGGAGGGACAAGACGAGATAGACTTGTTCGATAAACTCATCACCGCATTCGGTCAGATCAATATCGGACCAGAGCTATTCGAGGGAGTGTTGGATGTTCTCTCGGCTGTGCTCTGGTTCGGTAACATCAACTTCGACAATTCAGAAAGTGAGAACGTGGAGATAGACGAACATTCAGTTGATGTTATCGAAGTTTTACTGAATTTACTTGGCGTCGAACTTGACGCTTTTGAAGAACTGCTGCTTGTGAGAAAAAACACGATTCGAGGAGAACTGTTTAGAACGCCATTTAAAATCACAGAAGCTATTGAAAATCGAGACGCGATGGCAAAGGCGCTTTACTCTAACCTATTTGGCTGGATTATCGAGAAGATTCGGGAATGTATGAACCCTTCGGACACTGGAGTGGACTACTACATTGGAATCTTAGACATATTTGGGTTTGAGTGCATGGCCAGGAACAGTTTCGAACAGCTGTGTATTAACTATGCAAATGAAAAGCTGCACATGTTTTTCAATCACTACATATTCAACATTGAGCAGAGTCTCTATCGTAGTGAGGACATCAGTGTTGACCATATCTCTTTCTCAGACAACGCAGCATGTCTGGAAGTGTTGGAGAGAGGACCTCAATGTGTGCTCCGGATCCTGGCTGAGGAGTGTCGATTCCCGGACGGGTCTGACAAGAGCTACGTCATGAAACAGCACTCAGTGCTAGAGAACCACTCCCACTATGTCAAAGGCATACCCATCCACCCTCTTTTCACACTTCATCCTATTAATGTTTATTAATAGCCGCACAGCGATAGCTGGGGCTATTATTGGCCTTCTCTTGGTTTTTTTACAGTTCAAAGAATTTGAATTGTATTGGGGCGCTGTCTTTTTTACGACTCGAAGAGGAGTATTGGTTTTCTTAAGGTTTTTTTTTTTTTTACCGGAAGTACTATTCGTTCAGACGATGTTTTGACCTAAAAGCGAAAGCGAGTAAAATTGCAGTGTGAACTAATTTTTTCTGAGCGAGAGAAGTTTTTTGATCATGCGCTGCGTTTAGTGAATGACTTTTTGACATTGAAAAGTAGTTTTTGACTGAATGGCACATATAGATAACCGTTTTTTGCCGTTTTTTCGTCTAAGTGGCCTAGTTTTTTTGCTTGTAATTTGGTTTTTTGTTGAAATAATTTTTAATCGATGCTATGTTGAAATGTAAACCCGGGAAATTGTTAGCACAGTATTTTGCATAGCCTGAAATTGCGTTTCAAATGCGAAATTGGCACATATTTCTTGATTTTTTAGTTAATTTTTGGCTTTTTTTCTATTAATTTCTTCATTTTTGGATCTTTTAGCTGTTTTTTGTCAAAAATCAGTTAATATGGCAACTTCCCTTTGATAATTCATATACTCAATGCCTCTTTCTACCTCGATGTATTTTGTTTCATAAAATTGTACATTTGCTAATCCGATTTTCGTAGTTTTTTGCAATTTTTTTTTCAGTTTTTTGTTTGTATTTTGCTTTTAATTACTAGAAATAGTATTTTGGGGAAGATGAGGGACTTTAATTTCGTTTCAATAAAAATTCAATCCTTTTTTGGTGTTAAGTTTTTGAAAAAACAGATAAACTTTTTTCATAAATGCAGTCTTAAATATTTTTTGACCACTTTTTTGCAAAATGTTTCATTGTTTCGTATATCTGAATTCTGCTTTTTCTTGTTTTATTCTGTTCAGCAAGCTGGATTTTTGTCTCGAATGACTCGTTGTCTTTTCTATGTCTCGAATGCTGATCAATGAAATGTACTCGTTTTTCTTGATTTTTTAAATTTGATTTTTAACTTTCAAAAATCAAGAATTGGTCTTTTTGTTTCGGTGTTCCTAACATTGTGTCCATATTCTTCACATTCTCGTTTGTATCATTCTAATTTTGTCCTGGCACCTATTTTTGTTTTCGTTATATTGATTTTTTCTGTTGTTAAAAAATTGAATGAATTCAGCTTTTTCTTAGATCTTGGTTTCTTCGGTTTGCAATTGATTTAATTCAAAATAAGGCAGTACTGGGAGTTTGTTAGAAAGTCTTTTCCAACATTTCGACTTATTACTATTCATTGCAATTTTATTCCGGGCTGGGTATTGTTTTTAGACGATTGTTTGCCTTTGAATATTATTCTGTTGCTTTTGTTTTTCTATGATTAATTTAATTTTTGAATTAGTATGAGATCTTGTTGTCTAGCAAATATACAACAAGGAAGAATCATGTATTATTTTTGTCTTAATTGCCGTGATTAGAAATCTAATTGTAGTGGTTCTCTGATTCTTAAGTTTGAGCACTCTTTTTGGAATAATTTTGACTTTCCTGTCTTTTTTGAAAAGTTTTTATCTGCCGTTTGCTTTCGCGATCTTTTTGAGATTAGAATCATTAATTATCTGAGGGCAATTGATGGCCCTTTCAGTTTTGTCAGGCTATCAGTTTTTTGACCATCCTAAATATTTCAGACTTTTTTAACGTTACCAAACGTTTTCAATAATAAAATTTTGCTGCATTTTCTTTCTCTTGGTGACAGTGGTTTAAATTTCACCGATTTTTAGATCAGACCCGCGGAGGTAATGAGTTAATGGTTTCATACAAAAGGTAATGGCTTCAGCTTTTTGTGAAGTTTTGGTGCTTCGAGTCGCTTCCGGAATTCTTCCGGCTATGTTTTTTTTTAAGATCTGTTCACACATTTTCATGATTTTTGAAGTCAAATTGAAGTAGTGATTTTGGTCACGCCGAAACAGCAAATGGAGCGAAAAAGCGAGTGGTTTTGCGGCGTGAATTTTTTTCGCTCTAATTTTGAAGTAGAGTGAGAAAACGGTGTTTGAACAAAAATTCGGTTTCTCGGTAGTTGTTTTTTGTTCACATGCGTCAATTTCACTCTGATTTTTACTGTTTTTTCGATTTTTTGGATCGGATTTTTTTCTAAATGGTTTTCCCGATCATTCACAGCTCATTCTAGGCCTAACTTTTTGTTTGAATTAATTTTTCAATTCTCGCTAGTGGTTTTTTTGTTCACATGCGGCATTTTGACATTGATTTTCTGTTTATTTCTTATTTTTTTTGTTCTGATTTTTTTAAAAATGGTTTTCTCAATTCACTCGTAGTCCATTCTAGGTCTACTTTTTCTGTTTAGTCAATGAAAATTTTTTGAATTGTACGTCAGGACTTGTCCTGCTATGTTTTTTTATTTCGTCGTCATGATTTTTGTTACGACCATATGACGTCACAGCCACTTTTTGTTCATTCGTTCATGCAATTTCAACTGAATTGCATGTGTGACGTCATTTATCGCTCTTAGTGGAGCGTGTTTTTTTGTTCATGCGCGTGATTAAACTTTTGGTCACACTTGACTTACCTCACTGTCAAAAATGACTTCCTCAATTTGAAATTGACTTTTATTTACTTTAATTCAATGAGATAAGGTCAAATGGGTGTCAGCTAATAGAGGCAGCAATAACTTATACAGATTTTGAATCAAAATATAACTAACAGATCAGCCTTCAATGAAAAGACGAATTTTTTGTGGTCTGTCTTTTTTACTGTTTTTTTAGCCTGCCGATCTACGAATCTATTGCGGCTATTTTCTGGCAATCTGCCAGCTATGTTGATATTTTTTGATGCTCGTCTTTATTTTAGAATTCGAATCCGCGCCACAAGCAGGTTGTGGATAGGCACTCACACACTACTAATATATATATATATATATATATATATATATATATATATATATATATAATATTATGATACAAATGCAACTAGGGTACCAGTTAAAAATGCAATAAGCGCCTGTATCTCGCCAAAATTACCTGCGAATTGCAGCTCTGTGCGACAGCTACAACAACATCTTAGAATTCGAATTACACTTTTTCAAGTTATCTATTCAATTTGGTCTTTGGTAGCAGTATTTTGAACCAGTTTTCTAAGTACTTTTTTGTAGCAGCTGACATTTATTTCGGCAACGCTAATAAGCCTAGGTAAAAGCATGATTGATGGGCGATCAATTTACCTGGACGATTTTTACCTGCAGTGTTATGAGGGGTTCAATATGGTGCTGAGATGATAATTTCAACCGAGTTGTATTAAATAAGTTTATTATGCAGAACACGCTTGGTACAGTGTCTCTAAACACAACGGAAAATTGTCAATTTTTTTGGTAACGTTCATAGGTTAAACTTTGCTGCATAAAGTGTGAAAAGTGGACTTTTTAAAGGACACGATAGGAGATATTGGGCTGAATTCTTTGGCATTCGTCATTATGCAGGAGAAGTGACTTATACTGTCAAGGGATTTCTGGATAAGAACAGAGATGCACAGCAAGATGGATTCTTCTGTCTTCTATCGGAAGCTAAGAAGTCATTCTCACAGGAGATTGCTGAACAATTTTTCAACTCACAAGCACAGTTGATGGGCATGGGTACTGGAAGGAGGAATTCCCGAGGTGGAACGCTAAGGGTATCTGGTCCTGGAACTGTCGGTGGAAGTCATCGACAGTCGGTGGGAGAGCGGTTCCGAAGTCAGTTGCGATCTCTGGTTCAAGTCTTGGACTCTACCAATTCGTGGTACATACGATGTCTGAAACCCAATAACGAGAAAGCGCCCTTCAGTTATGACTCCCATTTAATATTGAATCAGTTACGCTACTTGGGAATGATGGATATTGTCAGGATCAAAAGAGAGGGTTTCCCTGTTCACACCAGTCCAACTGAGTTCCTGGGTTACTACTGGTACCTCGTGCAGGACAAACGAATGCTGCATGATGGAACCCCAGAAACAGAAGTCATTGAGAGCATCATGAAAAGTCTGCATGTATCACCTTATGAGTGGCAAATGGGCAGAACCCAAATATTCATTAAAGGTTCTGTAGCCGAACTGTTAGTGGACAGGAAGTCGCAGCTTGTAGTGTCCAACATTGTCTTGATACAGAAAATTGTGAGGGGCTTCATAAAGCGTCGATGGTACTGGCGCGTCTTGAGTGCAGCCATAAAGATCCAATACTTTGCCAGAAAAGTCATTCTGGACGCCAGGAGCCGACGTAGGGAAATGGCCATTGTTGTCCTACAGTCATTCGCGAGAATGATTCTAGCGAAGAAACGAGTCCGTGAAATGAAACAAGAGAAAGAAGCGTTTAGGTTGAAGCAATTAGAGAAAGATAAAGCAGCCAAAAAGGCAGCTGCTGCTCAAATTATTGAAACTGAGCCGGTTGCTGAACGAATTCCGTCCGAAGTAATTCCTGAGCCCAGGATGCTTGCTCAAAAGTCTCTCGAAATTGAGAGTTACGAAACGGAACCTTTCAGAATCAGACCTTCCATGAGCGAATTGGAGAGCGAGCCTTTGACAATCGAAAAGTCAGTTGAGAAGGCTTTGCACACCCCCGTGGACGAGAAATCTTTGGACGATTTGATGGCTGAACTTGACGACTTAAGTCTGGACATGTTTGCACCACCTCCAGCTGAACAAAGTGCTCCAGTTGCCAAGCCCAGAAACAAAGCTCTGAAAAGGACTCCGAGTAAGATCTCGGGTTCCCTGGAGAAACTCTTCAAAGCCACTTCGATTGAAGAGGCCATAAAGACTCCAAGTGAGGATACGAATGAGATGACTGATTTGGAGACAATGTTGGCTGAAATGGAATCCCATCTCTCGTCTAAAGGTAACTTTTTTATTAAAGAGAAATTCAAATTCAGTTGCAGCATTGACAAGTCATTTGATTGTCACCCCCCCCCCTCCCTCCTCCCGACCACCCAACTTCTGAACTTCTGAAACCTCAATTACCTCCCCATAAATTGTGTTACATTTTCTCCAATGAGTATGATAGATTCTATCCCTTTGTAATATTGTTTTCCCTGGGAGTAGATGTAAATAATGTGTCTACTTAGCGACAAATTAACATTTAACGTGACCCAGTTGTCACAAAAAATTCTATATTGAAATGAAATTGGTAGTTGAAAAATCTTTGATGTGAAACATTGGTTAATCAAATCATACGCCTAATTATGAACAATTTATTAGCGTTGTGTGTTGTTGCCTTGGTGACTGCAAACTCTTTTTATAGCTGCGAAGCTGTAAGCTGAGCGGAGCTATATTGCGGCGGTGCTCTTGGTTTTTATTACAATTCAAAGAATTTGAATTGCATTGGGGCGCTGTCTTCTTTTTAAGATCTGTCACACATTTTCATGATTTTTGAAGTCAACTTGGAGTTGTGATTCTGGTCACGACCGAAACAGGAAGTGGAGCGAAAACGTGAGTGGTTTTGCGGCGTAAAATTTTTTTCGCTTTAAATTTGAAAGTAGAGTGAGAAAACAGTGTTTGAACAAAAATTCGCTTTCTTGCTAGTGGTTTTTTGTTCACATGCGGCAGTTTCACTTCGATTTTTACTGTTTTTGTTTCGAAATTTTGGATCGGATTTTTTTCTAATTGGTTTCCCAATCCGTCCATAATTCAGTCTAGGCCTAGTTTTTTGTTTGAACCAAATTTCCATTTCTCGCTAGGGGTTTTTTGTTCATATGCGGCATTTTAACTTTGATTTTCTGTTTTTTTTTTATTTTTTTGATCTGATTTTTTTGGAAATGGTTTTCCCATTCACTAATAGTCCGTTCTAGGTCTAGTCTTTTGTTTAGCCAATGAAAATTCTCTAAATTGTACGTTAGGACTTGTCCTGCTATGTTTTTCTGTTTCGTCTGACGCTCTTTTTCGTTTCACACAGCAAAGCTGAACAAGTCAAATTTTCTGAATGACTTCTTCCTCTCACTAACAGCGTATGCGCGCGTGACGTCATTTCTCATTCTCTCTCTAGCAATGGTTTTAAATTCTTTTGCGTGATTTGATTTTGATCATACGTGACTTACCTCACTCAATAAAATGACTTTTGCACTTTAAAACTTAAAGTTTAATTTGATTTAGTTTAAGGTCAAAGCAACTCATATGTGCAGTAAAGGTCCCTAATACAGGGTTTCTGCGGAATGAATTTTAACAAGCTTTATTAATTTACCGCTGAACGTGTTTTACCTAGCTTTTTGAGCGGCGTCGATTTTCAGTTTAAGACCTGTATCTGATTCTATCTCTATTATACGACACGGAAGTCTAATCTTTCTCAGCTATTCCGGCAATCTGCCGGCTATGTTTAACTGATGTCAAAGACAAACTATTTAGTCAATAACAGTCCCCCTCGTCTGTTATGAACTCAGTGACCTTGTTTGCCTCAATTGAAAAAGATATTCCAGCCATCAAGGCCACATAATCGTTCATTGAAATAATTGCTTCTTAGTAAAAAAAGACTGGCGCTATGAACTTGTGAGCATATATGAAAGCAAAACGGAAAGCAAATAATTTATAGAAAAAGAAAATGATCACTGATTAAAATTAGTGTGCACGAAACGGACCATTGTATGGAAAACAGTTGCTTAGTTTGTCTACCAGTTATATTGTTAATAGCCGCCGTCATCTACTCAGCCGGCTATTAAACCGGTCCTATTTTTTTTACTTCGTCGAATAAAAAAATGTTTCGCTTTACCTCATTTTGCCGCTTTTTCAACATTTTGCGTGATATCTTTTTGACTTCTGTAGGCTAGTTTCTCTCTTCTCTCATTCTGCTAGAAGGGATTTTGAACATCAGTTGCTCAGCAAAGCAATTCAAAATGAAAAGAGTCACTATAAAAAATTGAAGTCAGAAGTAGAAACGGGATAAACCCATAAAGCCCAATTTTAGGTGCCCGCTATTTGAACGTCGTTCCTATAAGTCTTACCATCTCTAATGCTTATTGGTATTGATAGTAGCCCCTGTAGCCTCTCTCTAAGAAACAGAAGTACGTTATATTCAACTACGAAATGCCATCAAAATATATCGGACTTAAAAAATGTTTTTGTACAAAAATCTTTTTTTCAATATCTTCTATTCTTTCAATCCCAATCATGCTTATTGGAATCAACGGCGGCTATTTTCCGGCAATCTGCCGGGTATGTTTTTATAGCCGTGTCATTAATGGCTCATCTTTATTCGGTGCATTAGTTTTTTAAAGGTGCAAAGTGAATAAACTTATTTGTTGACAAGCCGTCAATTGTTTGGCAAGTGCATGACCGAGTACACTCAGTTGCTAATTATGTGGTAGCTGTAGGAATTCTAAGTTCCGTAAGTAAATTATTCTCGCAATATATTTACACTGATATGGTCTCGTACAGTGAAAGAGAGAACTTTTTCCGCACTCCTGATCTTTGAAGGCAGTTTCACAATGAGGAAACATTAAAACTAAATAACAGGATAAAAAGATATGTTAGTACAGTTACGCAGTTCTTAATACTAAGTGACAGTTCGGATAGTTACAACAGATGAAAAATGGGGCATTTACTCTTAGAGCTGAAAAAGTTTGAAATGCAAAAAAATACATAACAGCTCGGTAGAAAAGCGGATGATCAGGAACTTTATGATTGATTCCGGTTGGGTTGATTGTGATCCTTCTTCTGTTTGGAAGATTCTGATACATATTGGTAGAAGTCGCATTTGCTGAGTCCCAAAAGTAGTTTAATGAACTAAGATAAAGTGTTTGATAACGCACACAATTGGACTGTTTACAAGAGGACGTTGTTCGCATGTGACTACTTCTAGGCGTTCGCCCCTCCTGGAGCATGCCCTCTCACTTGGGTGCATCTTTCCTTGTGTACAGCGAAATTTGAGGCTGACTTCTGTTCTCCACAGAGATAACGTTTTCGATCTCGGTCTGTATTTTCTGGCTGGGGTTCTGGTCGATCTGGTTTTCTAGCTGGGGTTCTGGTTGCATCGTTTGAGTTGATTTCTCCAATTCGCTTCTAATTTGAAATTTTTATTGCAGTTCTCGCAGTTTAATGACTGTTCGATTGACTCATTCATCCCTCTCTTGTGGATTCACAAATTAGTGATGGAGGCGGCTCGGTGTTCCTGTTTTTGACGTCTTTTGTTGTGTAATTTTTTGCGTGTTCTCTCTCCCAGCAGATTAGGTGGTTCATCTTTTGGGTTATTAGGACTTTCCAAATTCTTCTGTCGCGTGCAAGTTTGGGGGCTCCACTCCAGTTTATTCACGGCTTTCAGCAATTTCCTCTACTAAAAAAGAGGGTCTTCCGTTTTTGACCAGGGAGCTTAGGGAGTAAGCCAACCCAATGCTGATGCTTTTGTTGTTCTTTGGTTGTCCATTTTTAGCACATAGCCTCTCCTTTCGAAAGTTAGTTTCTAATTTCTCCATCTAAGGGTCTTTACTCCAAGTATGTTTCTAATGTCTTGCATGTTTACTTTCTTGTTCTCCATTTGAAACATTGAGGGGGGGGGGCATTTTTGTTACTCCAGATATGCCCGTATCTTTTATATATCCAAGATTTTAGGCTTTTTGTCTCGCATGCGTACCATGGGTGTGTTGCACAATCGAACAGTATTGCAAGTTTCGATAATTTGTGCTTGCTTTCTTTTGGGAAGCCTGTTCTTCTCAAGTGACCTTTACAATTTGCTCGTAACATTCCAGCTCTCTTTATCCGATCTTTTACGTCCTGTTTATGTCCCAACCAGCAACCGAGAATCTTAATCTCCTCAGCTTCAGATGTTCCGAAAAAGGCCCTTTCCTCTTTTGCCTCATTGTTTCTTTCTTCCGAACTTTCCATGACATCTTTTACTATTCGGACTCTCCTCGAGTTCTCGGCTTTCAACCACTATAAAGTTGTCATCTGAATAAAGGGAGGGGTGGATTTTGAATTCGGTGGCTTCGCTGCTTGGTTTTTTCATTTTATTTATATCTGGAATGTTGCTCCCCGGTATCCATTTTCATTTTACTCGCGTGTGGCCATTTTTTGGGTAGCATATTCCCTTTCGCTCATTTTCAGCTATTCTCATTACTACTTGATGATATATGTTGAATAGGCATGGAGATGTGGAGCACCCCTCTCGCAAGCCTCGTTCTGGGAGCCACTGGTGCTTGGTAGCTTCGTGTAAATCAATAATGGAATTAAGAAAGTTACCTTGCATACCGTTCGTCTCTTTTCTCATAGCGCTGATTTATTAACTCGGGTATGCTTTTTCAGGTCTATCAGTCTTGCTTCGGGGTCACTTGGATCTTCCGGGTGTCTTTAATCTTCACGCGGCGTTTCTTTAGTTCTTCTGCGTCTTCACTTATTCTTACCAGGATTTGAGTGGCATCTGCTGTGGAACGGCCTGTGCGAAAACCAATTTTTTGTCGTCATAAGTCCTAATTTTTTTGCTCATCGCCTCATTCTCTTCGACAGTATCTTGGCTAGGATGCGGCTCCCATGGCAAGCAGGCATACTCCTAGGTTATTGCTTACGTCATTTCTATCTCCTATCTTATGTAGAGGAACTATTTGACCTGTTTTCAGCGCTTCATGCCACTTGGGGGCTTTCAGGGAACATTTTCTTTACAATAGTGTGCATCACTTTCGTGAGCGTTCTACATGCCAACTTTATGTACTCTATCCGGATGTTGTCCTTCCCGGACGCCGAGATCTTGATGTCTGAGATACATTCGTCTTATTCCTCGTTTGTGGGTGTTTCTTTGAGAATTTCGTTCTCAGTTACTGCTTCGTCTCGGTTGTCCGTCATTTTGTATACTGCACGGAATAGAACGGCGGGGTCCGCCCCATATCGATCCTTTGAGACTTTTTCGAAGTGTTCCTTGAACTCAATGGTAGTGATTGTGGCGCCTGTGTTTGCCTCAGGATCTCGTACTTACTACCCATGTCAACCTTTTCGTTCGCAGCCTGGCATTCGGCCAGTATTTTGTCCCACCAATCTCTTTCCAGTTGTTTAAGTCTCTTCTTCATGTTCACCCGGGCAGTCTTCAAATCTCGTTTTTTGCGCATAAGGATGTACTCTGGGAGGTGTTGGGATAAAGCTTCATTTCGAGCTGTTACTGCTTTAGATATGTCACTGTGGATTTTAGCTAGTTCATCCTCTTTGCCCACCCACCGTCCATGGACTGCAATATGCCTGGTTTTCTTTCCACAGATCTCAATTGTGGCCTGGCTTAGAATGCCAGCTATCTCACTCAAGGAAGTGTTTTTCTTGATGTTATTACTTAATTCTTCGTTCTTTTTGTTGTACGTGAAGGCTTCTTTTTCATCTTTCAGTTTCTCCCAATTGGTGTTTGGGTTAAACCGTATTTTTCTGGCTATCATCTTCCCGGTTTTCTTAAATGAAGAGTAACTGGCTTGCGGTCTGACAGGGACATCTCTTCTACTACATCCATTTTCCGAGCTACTCTATGGCGCTCCCCTTTCCTCATTAAGAAATCAAGCTCATAGCAAGTACGGCGGCTTTTACTAAACCAGGTGCCCCGTTTTTTGACGTTGTAAGAGTTGTTATAAGAGTCACTGTAGGCTCCTGCGCGGGGTGGACGCAGGTTGTTTCTCCCCTCGGCTCTACCTCCAGTGACTCCCTGCCATTGTGGTACAGGAGGCCTTGTTCCAATTCTTGTATTCAAAATCGTATCTTTCGGCTTTAGCTATTTGTTGTATATCTGTTTTCGTAAGGCCGCTGCATTTCTGGTGGATCCATTTTTCACGCCAAGAGTGCCTTTTATGCTATTGCTGGTTGCCTTTCGGCCGCCGATAACTCACCAGGGGGCGTGGGTTTTTTCGACCTCTCCGGCCCTTGTCAGCAGCTGACTCATATGGACTGGGTGTTCTGAGTCAGCCTCGAAAAATCAGGCACGGGTTGATTGTCCCAAGTGAGGGGTTGGCCATACGAAATTGTTGTAGCAGTTGCTCCGACGGGCTTGCTCTTCGCCGCTCCGTTGACCATCGATCCCTTCCCGTTTCCGAGTTGCTTGCGTCGGGTCCCGATGTCCTGTGTGTTCTTTGCCGCACTGATCACAAGCTACATTAGTTCAAAAAAGTGCCATCGTCATTTGCATTTTTAGTGCATCGTCAGTACAATGCACTAAGAAATATTGTTGTATATATTTGGGTCGTGTTGATCTTTATTATGCAGTTTTCCGTCTGCTTCGTATTGCGGTCAGATCTCAAAATCGTAGATACACTGCTAAATCACGATTTTATTATCTCTTTGCAGCTAAGTGTACTCCCAAGGCCAATCTTGGGAGGTATGGTCCACCTCCGTCTTTTAAATCGTCTGCAAATTTTTTTCACCCCAAACTCGAGTTAGCAACCACCAAAATAAACCCGCGTAATTTGTCTGAGGATGTCTGTTACGTATTTACTTCCTCGGCTCATTACTTAAATTTAAGTGGGCTTGCAAGTAAGACATGCTGGTTCGAATCCCGTACTAGCCATTTTTCACGGTAGTTGCACCCACTTACAGTCCTGTCGTCAGCCTCATCACTAATGTTTGTGTGGCTCTCATTGCTGCAGCAAATTATGAGTATCATGATCTCAACTAAGACTCATATTAACTACTTACAATATAGCAACTGAGGATATAACTATCACTTCAAGCTGTGAGCAAAAATTTTTTTCAATGCTATAAAAAGCTCATAAAATACGAAAGGAAACACATTCAAAAAGGCAAAGTTTTACTATCGCCTCTCGCATATCGGCGAATGTATTCTTGAGAAATCCAGAAATGGCTATTAAATTACAGTTTGTCATCTATTGTGCTAACATGGCTAGTGTGACTCAAACGAGTGATAAGTTTAATGTTTCGCTTTTCAATTTTTACTTCTAATGTGGTGGCTTTCTGTGATAATTGTATATTTTGGGCAGTACGTTGAATAGAGAACTAAATTCGTCGATTATAAAAGCAGTTTCTCTGTCACCTTAGCTTTATTTTCAAGCAAGTTTTCGGCGACTTGCAAGTTCAAATTTCGTCATTCGGTCTGACTCAACAATGCGCTATATACATATTAATGTTTCATTTGAGCATACCATAATGGGCAATAGGTTCGAGTGAGAGAGGAAATATCTGAAATGTTGTTATTAAAGCGCTTTTCATAATTCTAATTAGTTAGTGTTGCTGTGCCAGTTTGGTTTTGCATTCAGCTCTATACCAATGAAATTTTTATCTGCAGGTATTGAAGTTCCGGATGAAGATGATGATGAATTGTCTCCGCGATCGGGAACTACAGCGTCCAACAGAGGAACTGGCAGCTTCGCTTCGACTGGTCAAGAGCGGTCCAGTTTTGTGGGGACGTCGCTTTCGGGTACTCTCCAAGGAACGTTACGAGGCAAGTCCTCTTCCAAAAAGGAGACAGTCAACAATCTGAACTTTGATGATCTGGAGATTCCAGACATGGATGCTTTGATTGAGGAAACAGAGAAGGAAAAACAGAAACAGAAACCAATTACAGCTCTGAGAAAACCGGCCGATGAATTTGTTTCTAAGCAAAGTCTGGACAGTGGAATCGGAGCTTCAAACGATACAATCAATTTGGCGTCAAGGACTTCAGTCGATACCTCCAAAGAGTCCTTGACGAAACCATCAGAAGTAAAGCCTGTTGCTGCTCCCAGATCAGACAAAGAGCACTTAACATTCACACTAGTTGAGTATGCAGAGAATCATTTCGTAGACTTAGAGTATTCCGACCATTCGAAGTCAATGTTTGCGAAAGCGTTTGGTAAGAAGCAGAAAGTGAAGAGCAAGATAATCCCGAAGGAGAGTCTGTTCGAGTTTGCACCTGATCCCTACATACCCAGACCCTTCCACAATCTGGAGAGTGAGGAGTTGATTGAACAGTCGTGTGAGATTTACAAAGACCTCTACAAAATGCTCTACAATGATTTAGACCGATCCGTCATACAAAAGGTCTGTTTTTCAATCTCGCTCAAAACTCTGTTCTAAGTCATTATCATTCTTGATGCTCGTTCAGGATTACTAATTAGTATCATGGTTGCTTGAACTCATCAGACAGTCTTTAGTCCAAACGGGGATTAACTAAAGATCAGCTTAAGTAGATTCTAAATCAACAAGTACTGATTGCATTGCATTGCATTGAGCAAAAACGGAATTCCAACAACTAGTTTCAAAGAATGAAAAATTTGGGAAATCTTTGATGCCATGGAAAATTCAGGGATTAATCAAAGTTATTATATTTTGTATGAAAGAGTCATGCATGATCGGAGGAGACATAAGTCAATTGTACAAAATAGTATCGGAAATCTGAAAATAAGATTTCTGTGTGAGCACGTTTTAGTCTGATAAAGCTTGTTCATTAGCTTTATATCAGTTGATTTCCTCTTATGCTGCTTATTATGATGCTATATTTTAGTTCAAATGTTATACCAATATTTCAAAGGAAAAGGCGTATCCAAATAATCTTAAATTAGGATTCCAACCTCTACAATTTCACGATAGGAGTTTTATTTGATGGTTCAGGTAGTGGAGATTCTGATCAGCTCACCTGCCATCCGTGACGAGGTGATTGCATATCTCATTCGTTTTACGAGACGCACAAGGAACGACTGCTTCGAGAAGCCGCTTGACCCTCAGCACTCAAACAATGCATGGCATCTTCTGTCTGTGGTGCTGGGCTGTGTCATGCCCAGCAAGGGATTTATTAAGTATGTGAAACAATACTGCACTGAATTGCAGAAAGACTGCTATGGAATGGACGGAGTCAAGGACGAAGCCACTCTAAGGAGGTTTGTGCAAGTTCATTGGTGAAAAAACAAACAAACACTCAATTCCTGCTCATGTCTGTTGAGTCCTCTTTTTGCAAGCATTCGTACAATATTTAAGCAGATTTATGAAAATGGAGGTAGCGCTCTGAAAGATTTGAGGACCTTCACAACCATATATACGAAACAACTTGTCTCAAAAATAATTTTAATAAATGTCATCATTCTAAATAAAAAAAAACAACTTGTCTCAAAAATAATTTTAATAAATGCCATCATTCTAAATAAAAAACGACTTGTCTGTAAAATAATTTTGATAAATGTTATCATTATAAATAATAAACAAACTCGTCCAGTCCAATAATAGTTTTATCTACAGAACAATAGGACCATTTGTTTTTGCCTATTAGTGCTGTTGTTGATCGCAGGGATTGATATGTGCGTGAGTATTGTTGATTTGATGCTGTTTAGGTCGAGTCACTTCCTGAAGCACCTGAACCGTGTCAAGGTAGGAGAGAGGAAGAAGCCGCCCAGCATGTTCGAAATCAAAGCTGCCATGAAATACTCGGGTAAGTGACGCTCATTGTGGCTATATAGGGGAAAATAAAGAACGTGATCAGCTGAAAGATAGAAACGCATTTATAAACCCTTTTTAATGTTAAATAGTAAAATGGTGAAATATTACCCAAAAAGGCGGAAGATATTATAAGTTCCAATTTAGATGTATGTTCGCGTAAGAAAACCGATATCGGGACATGCAATTAATAATCAGTGTAGTAATTTCGAAGTTCCCTGCGAAAGCTATGTTCAAATAACAAGCTCTGGGTTATGAGACTAAAGTCAGGCAGTTATAATTGATATGTTATTAATTTTTTCTCGAACGAAGTTTGAAGCAACTATTGTAAACATGGTGGTCTTTTCGTTTTTAATGCAAACTTTTAGCTGGACCGTTTTAACTTTGCCGGTGACTTTTACGCCCTTGACTTTTTCGTTTTGTGTAATACAAATTTCTCTCTCATTCACATTTTTAAGCAGCTGAACTTAAGTGGCGACAGTTTCTTACTCAAAGTCAAATGAAAAGTGCGCCATAATTGGTCTGATTTTTTCATTTCAATTTTTGTTAATAGCCGCATCCTCAATTCTAGGCGGCTATTATAGAGCTCCTAAATTTTTTTTTCAAAATTTAAAGAATTTGAATTATATTGGGGCGTTGTCTTTTTTTAAGATCTGTTCACACATTTTCATGATTTTTCAAGTCAAATCAGTCAAGTTTTTTCGATTTTTTGGATGGGGATTTTTTTCTAAATGGTTTTCCCAATCCATTCACAGCTCATTCTAGGCCTAGTTTTTTTGTTTGAATTAAATTTTCATTTCTCGCTAGTGGTTTTTTTGTTCACATGCGGCATTTTGACCTTGATTTTTTGCTTTTTCTTATTTTTTATCTGATTTTTTAAGTTTTCTCAATCCATTCATAGTTCTTTTTAGGTCTAGTTTTTCTGTTTAGTCAATGAAAATTCTTTGAATTGTACGTCAGGACTTGTCCTGCTATGTTTTTTATTTCGTCTGACAGATTTTTGTTCCGTCTTACCGTGACTTCTTGGAATTGACTTTTTCAATGACTTACCTCACTCAAAATGACTTCTGAGCTCACTTATGAAACTTTAAATTTTATGAACATTTACTTATTAAAGGTCAATAGTGTGCATCTAAGTAGTGCCAAACATGCCCTAATTCTTGAATATTAGAGTCTTGAGTTTTTGATTTCGAATGTTAATTTTGGGATCTTTTCCGTTTGTGCCCCCCCCCCCCCCCCCAAAAAAAAAAATATTGCACGTGCATTGGGGGATGCAAATAATATGCGCCCACTAAGCTGAGGGGGCACAAACGGAAAAGATCCTAATTTTGAAAAGCCCTATTAGGGCTTTCTCCTTATAGAGCTTATGTGTCTCATAAAAATGACAGTCCGAAGCTAACCCAAAAAGTCTAGTGGTCTATTAAAGGACTGGTGGTTGATCTGTCTATTTTATTTCTATAGTTGTTTCAATTCATGTAACGCCACAAGCGCTTATCGCGGCTATTTTCCGGCAATGTGCCGGCTATGTTTTGCGGTTATGGTGGTGTATACCTAATGACGTCAATTTGAAGCCTCCCACAGTGATTCCCCCCCCCCCCCCCCCCCCAATACATAAGCAGGTATCTGTTTAGTTAGAATTAGTCGTTTTATTTTAATTCTGCAGGCATCCCCCTGACTCTGCTGACGAGTGAGGGTGAGTTGACTGGGAGTGGGATCTCTCCGTGGGACACTACTGTGGATGTGTTGAAGAAGATGGCACAGGTCTATGAACTGGACACCACTCAGGGCTGGGCTCTCTTCGTCACTACAGTGAACACACCCACAAACAACAACAGCAGTAAACAACCTGATGTATATGTCAAAGCACAAACGTGTCTTGCTGACTATGTACACGAGTGGGAAAAGTAAGATCAAATTCCACTTGTTTCTCTAAATATCACCTTTTGGCCAATTTTCACTGCAGTTGTTATTTGGCCGATTTTGATTGCTATTCATCCGTATGCGTTTTTACTGCTGTCAGTGATGTTTAGCAATTTTTTGGGGTCCTGCTGGACTTTTTTTGCAATTTTTCGCTTGTTATAGCTGCGAAGCTGTAAGCTGAGCGAAGCTATATTGCGGTGCTCTTGGTTTTTTACGACTCGAAGAGGAGTATTGGTTTTCTCTCGGTTTTTTTTTTTTTTTTACAGGAAGTAGATTTGTTCACGCGGCATTTTGACCTAAAAGCGAAAGTGAGAAAAGCTGTCTTGGTTAACAAATTTTCGCTAAGCGAGAGAATGTTTTTGATCATGCGCTGCGTTTAGTGAATGACTTTTTGACTTTGAAAAGTAGTTTTTGACTGAATGGCATATATAGATAACCGTTTTTAGCCGTTTTTTCGTCTAAGTGGCCAATTTTTTTGCTTGTAATTTGGTTTTTTGTAGAAATAATTTTCATTCGATACTATATTGAAATGCCAACATCGGAGATTGATGCCACAGTGTTTTGCAGAGCCTGAATATGGGGTTCAATTTGAAAATTGGCACATATTTTTTGATTTTTTAGTTAATTTTTGACTTTTTTCTATTAATTTCTTCATTCTTAGATCTTTTAACCGTCTTTTTGTCAAAAATCAGTTTATTTGGCAACTTCCCTTTGATAATTCATATACTTAACGCCTCTCTTTACTTCGGTGTATTTTTGTTTTATAAAATTGTACATATGCTAATCCGATGTTGGTAGTTTTTTCCCGATTTTTGTCAGTTTTTTGTTTGTATTTTGATTGTAATTACTAGAAATAGTCTTTTTGTGCAACATGAGGGACCTTAATTGCGTTTTAATAAAAATTCAATCATTTTTTGGAGTTCAGTTTTTGAAAAACAGTTGAAGCTTTTTCGTAAATGCAGTCTTAAAAGTTTTTATAATTTTTTTTGCAAATTGTTTCAATGTTTTATATTATTGAGTTCTGCTTTTTCCTTTTTTTTGTTCTCTTCAGGAGGATAGATTTTTGTATCGGATGACTAGTTATCTTTTCTAGGTCTCGAATGTTGAGCAGTGAACTGTATTTGTTTTCCTTGATTTTTTAATTTGATTTTTAACTTTTTTAAAAAACAAGAATGCCTTTTTATTACGGTGTTCCTTACATTGTGCCCATATTCTTAAAATTTTAGTTATTATCATTCTAGTTTTAACCTGGCACCTATTTTTAATTTTGGTATTTTGATTTTTTCAGCTTCCATTTTTCATGAAAGCAGTATTAAAAGTTTTTTGACATTTTTCTGTAAAATATTTAATGTTTCGTATGTTTGATATCTGGTTTTTCTTATTTTTTTGTTCACTTCAGGAGGATAGATCTTTATATTGGACGACTAGTTATCTTTTCTATGTCTCTAATGCTGAACAATGAAATGTATTCGTTTTTCTTGAATTTTGCTTTTTATTTTTGACTTTCAAAAATCAAGAATGTGTTTTTATTACGGTGTTTCTCATATTGTGTCCATGTTCTTATCATTCTAGTTAGTATCATTTTAGTTTTGTCCTGGCAGCTTTTTATGGCACATTTATTTTTGGTTGTTTCAGTTCTTAAAAAATTGAATGATTTCAGCATTTTCTTAAATTTTCGTCATTTCTTTGTTTGCAATTGATTTCATTCAACACAAGGCAGTACTGAGAGTTTGCTAGCCAGCTTTTTCCAAAAGCTCTACTTAATACTATCTACTGCAACTTCCTTCCGGCCTTGGTGTTAATTTAAACGATTTTTTGCCTTTGAACATTTTTCTGCTGCTTGTCTTTTCTATGATTATTTTAATTTTTGAATTTGTTTTAAATCTTGTTGTCTAGCATATGCAGAACAAGGGAGAAGTATGTGCCGTTTTTTGTTTTAATTGCAGTGATTAGAACTGTATTTATAGTGGTTTTCTGGTTCTTAAATTTGAGTATTCTTTTTTTTAAAAAAAGATTTAACTTTGTTTCTAAGATTGTTATCTGCCGTTTGCTTTTCTGATCTTTTTGAGATCAGAATCATGATTTATTTGAGGGCAATTGATAGCCCTTTCAGCTGTTTTAGGCCATCAGTATTTTGACCTGCTTATCTATTTCGGATTTTTTTAACGTTATCAAACATTTTCAACAATATAAAATTTTGCTGCATTTTTTTCTTGTTGACAGTGGTTTACGTTTCACCAATTTTTAGATCAGACCAGGGGAGGTAATGAGTTAATGGTTGAACTCAATTGGTAATTGCTTCAGCTGCAATTAGGGTTTTGTTTGTGAGGTTTTGCGGCTTCGAGTCGCTTCCGGAATTCTTCCGGCTATGTTTTTTTTGTTTCGTCGTCTGACGCTCTTTTTTCGTTTTACATTTGTTCACACAGCAAAGCTGAAAAAGTCAAATTTTCTGAATGACTTCTTCCTCTCACTAACGGCTTTTGCGCGCGTGACGTCATTTCTCACTCGCTTTAGCAAAAGTTTTTAGGTTATTTGCGTGATTAGATTTTGATGATACGTGACTTACCTCACTCAAAAAAATGACTTTTGCACTTTAAAACTTAAGTTTAATTTGAATTTGTTTAAGGTCAAAGGAACTCATATGTGCAGTAAAGGTCCCTAATAAGAGGCTTCTGCGGAATGAAATTTAGCAAGCTTTATTAATTTATCGCTGAATGTTTTTACCTAGTTTTTTGAGCGGCGTCGATTTTTTTTTTCAATTTAGATCTGTATCTGTTTCTATCTCTATTATATGGCACGCAGGTCTATTCTTTCGCAGCTATTCCGGCAATCTGCCGGCTATGTTCAATTTATTGTCCGACTTTTTGTTTTTTGAAAGACTCTTCAGGTTTGATTTCTTGATTTTTGCTTGATCTAAATTGCTCTTTCAAAATTTAAGATGCTAACTTCATTCTCG
The DNA here is from genome assembly GCF_964194025.1 of Convolutriloba macropyga. NCBI lineage: Eukaryota > Metazoa > Xenacoelomorpha > Acoela > Convolutidae > Convolutriloba > Convolutriloba macropyga. Next base: position 61,958,047 of record NC_134476.1, on the reverse strand, counting down.
ACAGCCAGCAATTCAAATCAAAAGTGTGCCGCGGTTTTGACTTTTAGCAGTGCTCAAAGATTAGTTGTAATACCAGCAATGTAGGCCCCCTTAGTGACATCATACCCCCCACCCTCTCTAACCCCAGCTGAATTAAGGCACAATTGACCCCTGTTGCTTGATAGCGATTATTAGTCGGTTTCTATGATTCTCACTTGGTTTTCGGTTGTCGGTTTTCACTTGTTTGCGCATAACTAAATTTGCATACGTGACTTCAGTTGCTTTTCAATCAGTGAATAAACTTCTTTGGCTGTTATTGTGAGTGGTTTTTTCAACATGACTTGTGCCGTGATAAGTGCCTTTGAGTTGGTGCCATCTATTTGGTTTTCCTTGAATACAAAAAAATTGTTAAAAAAATGTATTGCGACTCGAAGAGGGTGTGCAGTCAATGCAGATGAAAACAAGTGCTTAGATTAACTGCTGAACAACACTTAGAAGCAGGGAGAAGGAGTCTTGTTTCCGTTTTCGTTTTATTCTGTGAGTTTAGAAAAAAGTTGTAAAAAGTATTCGGTAATCGAATGAAAGCAGCTTTTTAGTTGTTGCTCTTTCAACCAAAATGGTTTTTGTTTTCCAATGTGGTTCCTCTTGTTGGCAAATAATTACGCGTGTGGTAACCCTTTTGAGATACAATTTCGGGCCTTGGACTGTTTTAAGGGATGCTAATTTGGTTCTAGATTTTACAACCTACTGCTGGTGGTTTTCTGATGCAGTTAACTCTTGTCAGGGTGTGTTAAGTTCTTGATTTCATTGTATTTTAGGTTAATTGTATCGAAGCAAATCGATCTAACAAAGTCAAGTGTTTAATAGCTGCCGTCAGCCTGTTAACGGCTATTATTTAAGCGCTCTCCTGTTTTTAAATTTCACTTTACCTTTCGTTCACATTTTTTTTTACGTATGTCACAACTTTCAAGTTTGATTTTTACTGGTTTTTACTACATGGTTTTTACTAACTGGACTTCAATTTTTTCACTCATTAGGTTATGAGATAAATAGTGATTACGTGCAACTTCAAAAGAACAAAATCAAGAAACGCGATAAACCGATAAAGAGAGGACCGGAAAAGTTAACATTTAAAGACCGGCCTTCAAGAGTTAACGTTTAAAGCCTTACTGTAATAAGTTATTACGCAATATAGAAAATATGGTCATGGTAAAAATCGAAACTGGGTAGACAGATAAAGCGCGGCCTTGAAGTCAATAATGCATGAGGTTATCAAAAGTAGTAGATTGGTTGCTAGACGACTTGAGTTTTGAGCTCATGAGCCGTCAGTTTAGAAGCTTAACTAAGTATAGTTTTGTAATCTACGTTAAATTGCACACAAAATCAGAATACTTTTTGACTCCTAGTGAAAAGCCTAACAGTTTGCATCTTTAATCGCTCTCCCACAAAGTTTGTAGCAATTATTAGTCCTGTGGTTTTTTGTGCGATTTTTTGCTTGGGCGATTTATCGTGTGACCCATTTGACTTCCTCCTCAATAAAAGGATAAACAGGTAGCGCTCGGAGGGCATTAAGTGGCCGAGCAGCTGTTAGAGCCTTACGCCTTACTGGTCTCTAAGTATCCGATTCACGGAAAATGTTTTGAGGAGACAATTTCTTTCACATTTTTTGAAGTAGTTACAAAGCAATCTAAAAATGAACGGAGTCATAAAAACAAAATCAATCATAGAAGTGGAAAAACCCTTGAAACCCAATTTTAGATGCCCGATATTTGAAGTTTGTTGTTGAAAATTACAGTTACTATCCTTATTAATAGCCGCCCTCATCTTCTCAGCCGGCTATTATAGCGCTCCTATTTTTTTTACTTCATCGAATAAAAAAATGTTTCACTTTACCTCATTTTGCCGCTTTTTCAACATTTTGCGTGATATCTTTTTGACTTCTCTAGGCTAGTTTCTCTCTTCTCTCATTCTGCTAAAAGTGATTTTGAACATCAGTTGCTCAGCAAAGCAATTCAAAATGAACGGAGTCAGTATAAAAAATTGAAGTCAGAAGTAGAAACGGGATAAACCCATAAAGCCCAATTTTAGATGCCCGCTATTTGAATGTCGTTCCTATTAGTCTTAGTTACAATCTCTAATGCTTATTGGTATTGATAGTAGCCCTGTAGCCTCTTTCTAAGAAACAGAAGTTCGTTATGTTCAACTACGAAATGCCATCAAAATAAATCGGATTTAAAAAATGTTTTTGTACTCAAATCTTTTTTTTCAATATCTATTCTTTCAATCCCAATCATGCTTATTGGAATCAACGGCGGCTTTTTCCGGCAATCTGCCGGGTATGTTTGGTTTTGATACTAGCTCCTGTATACTCTCAATAAGTAACAGGAGTATGTGTTTCAAAAGTTGGACCTTTGTCAAAACTATCCAAGCCATAACTTGCCAAGCCATAATAAAAAACCATCGGCTGGCCATAGAATAGTGGAATGACGGCAAAGGACTGTAGCCAAAATTTACCAACTTTTCATTTTGACATTTTCCTTGTCAAGACGTTTATTCGCCCGTTTTAATTTGCAATTTTTTCAAAACCCAATGGTCGGGGAGCCAAATTGTTGCTCGCTTTATTAATAGCCGCCTCAGCTTCATAGCCGGCTGTTATAGCGCTCCTATTTTATGGCGCTCCTCTTTCATGATTTTTGAAGTCAAATTGGAGTAGTTATTTTGGTCACGCCGAAACAGGAAATAGAGCGAAAAAGCGAGTGGTTTTGTGGCATGAATTTTTTCACTCTAAATTTCAAGTAGAGTGAGAAAACGGTGTTTGAACAAAAATTCGCTTTCTCGCTAGTGGTTTTTTGTTCACGTGCGGCAGTTTCACTTTGATTTTTACTGTTTTAATTTCTTGGATCCGATTTTTTTCTAAATGGTTTTCCCAATCCATTCATAGTTCATTCTAGGCCAAGTTTTTTATTAGAATCATTTTACATTTCTCGCTAGTTGTTTTTTTGTTCTCGCTATCGGCATTTTGACTTTGATTTTCTTTTTTTTGTCTTTTTTATATGATTTTTTTCGGAAACGGTTGTTCCAATTCACTCTAGTCCATTCTAGTTTTAGTTTTTTTGTTTAATCAATGAAAATTCTTTGAATTGTACGTCAGGACTTGTCCTGCTATGTTTTTTATTTCGTCGTACTGAATTTTTTTTGCTTTACCTTTGTTCACAGCTTGTTCAACATTTTGAGTGAAATCTTTTTGACTTCTCTAGGCCAGTTTCACTCCTCTCATTCTGCTAAAAGTGTTTTTAGACAGCAGTTGCTCAGCAAGGCAATTCAAAATGAAGAGAGTTAGTATCAAAAAACGAAATCAGAAATTGAAACGGGATAAATCCGCAAAGCCCAATTTTTAGATGCCCGTTACTCGAACTTTGTTCTTAGTTACCATCTATAATGCTTATTGGTATTGATAATAGCCCCTGTGTCTTCTCACTACGAAACAGTTTCCAAAAATGACCTCAAATTAGCACTTTAAAATTGTTTGTGTACAACGATCATTTTTTTTAATTTGTTTTTCCTGTTCTTTCAATGCCAATCTTGAATATGGGAATTAACGGTGGCTATTTTCCGGCAATTTGCTAAGTATGTTTTTTCCAAACTCTATTACTAGACCAAGAATTGGGGGTTTTGCAGCATTGTTAGATATTTTCTCTACATATTATATTCACTGCTAACTGATGTACGGCTGTCGTGAGCAATTTAAAGCAAAAGGCAATTGACGTCAGCGTTTTGATGCGTCAATAAAGTTTGATGTGCTGAGTTTTAGAAAACTGATTTTTAGAGTTTGCGACGTGAAAAAAATACTTCTATATTTGATGTATCAGTAATTTTTTTTTGTTTTTATCGTTTGTTTTTGTAAACAAAATAGAAAATTTTTTTAATGTTGTCTACATAAAAAAGGATTTTATTTTTGCACTGTGCAAAAATTGGTTACGTCCGTTTTTGAGGTAAGAAAGTTGTAATTAAAATTGGAAATGAATTTTTTTGAAGAATTTTTTGAAGAAATATCATCAATTCCCTCTAATGGGTTTCAATGATAGCTTTATTTTCCCGATTTTTAAAATTTGCTAATGGCATGAATTGATTGAGTATAAGCGCGCCAGATCATTGCTGAAAATTTCTATGGTTTTTACCCTCTTTAGTTCTCATAAAATTTATAGCAAATTCGCTCGTTTTGTTGTCTTATCCATTAGTCCCCTTAATGACCAGTGTTATCGGTTAAAAATGGGGAAAATAATCTGAATTAAGTTCTTCGGTTGTGATCTCTATAACTTTGACATTATACGTGTTCAAATGTTTGCATTTTTCTTTTCTGATTAGTTATTCACTTTAATGATAGGGTCAATGTGTTGCTAATAAAGCATAAATCAATCCGTTTTTAAAACTAATCTATCTGTTTTTTTCCGCAGCATTGGTTTTGATTACTCCGAATTTTTTGAGATTATATAACAGTGAGGACTTACTCCTGCCCGTACTTGGTGTTACGTTTGTTGTCATTATTGTGTGCTTAAAAGGCATAATAATTGAATCTAAGTTTCAGTTGATAGCTAAAAATTTTATGACTTTGACTCTATTTCTTTTCATGGAAAATTAGTGGTACTTTGACATTTACTCGTTTATGTTTTTGATATGGTCCTTTTGCTTAGTCTTAATAATAAAGGTCTCAACGGCTTTATAATGTGGCTTTATGACTTTTCAGTCATTGTTCTGGTTGATGTGGACACCGTTTGAAAAGGTTTTAGAAAATTTTTGAATCTTGTCTTCTTGTTATTTTTGTCTTTTTCTCTTCTAATGAATTGATTAGATAGTTTCTGATTCCATAAGGGCTATGGTATTCTCTCATTAAAGAATTAATTTTTTTACTTTTCTAGCTGATATGTCAATAATTTTCAATTAGGCTTTGCTTTTTGTTAGTTTTTTTGCCTTTGTCAGATTCTTTTTGTTTTCCACAAATTTGTTATATGCATTCTAAGCACGTGGAGTATCATTATTTATCTAAATTTGTTCTTTATTTTTTTAATAGCCGCCGTCAGCCTCTCAACGGCTATTATTTAGGCGCTCTTTTTAAAAAGAATTGCTTAACCTTTTGATCACGTTTTTTTGTTTGACATAAGTCACGATTTTCACCTTTGACTTATGACTTACCTCACTCACCGTTTCAACTAAATGGATTTTAAGTTCTATCAAGCATTGAATTACGCAATGTAGTGAATACTCTCCTAGTCAAAAGGGCAAAATCAAGCGATCGAAAGAAACAAGTTAAGCATATAAAACCTGGTCATTAAGTCATAGTGCATTAGGTTATCAAAGTTCATTAAAGCGATTGCTAGCTGGCATTAGTATTATGCTTAATAGCGTTCAGTTTTGAAGCTCAATTAAGTGTAATTTATTTTTTTTCTCATTGTTTCAATTCAATGTGCGTCAAGCGGGTCAACGGCGGCTATTTTCGGCAATTTGCAGGCTATGTTAAATTTGGCAACGCTAGCTTTCGGAAGAAGAGTTTTTATTTTTTTTAGATTTAAAATTTTCTCTGGGGTCCAATGCTTTGTTGACCGTCAAGTTTAATATTGCTGGAAAAATGCTTATATTCGGTTCATTTATTAACTCATTTCTGTGGTTTGTAATTCAAGACTTGTCCTGCTGTTTTAAACCTGCTCACTTTTTCACCTGAATAAAATTTGGAATTTACAGCAATTATATGCTTGAATATGTTTAAGGTCATAAGGCGAAGTCAAAAGTAACGGGATGAACCAATAAAATCCGGGCACTGAGACTTAATATTTAAAGACGTGACGTAGTGTATTAAGTTATTAGAGTTCATTATAGCATACTGCTAACTGTTATTGGTATTAATCTTAATGTCCTCCTATTTAGAGTCTCAATTGACCATATATATCGAATCGTATAAAACTCCAAAAATAACTCTTTTTGACACTGTTCCAATCCCCACGTCAGTCAGTGGAGTCAACGTCGGCTATTTTCCGAACATTTGTCGGCTCTCTTTGTTTATCGTTAATGTATCGTGAGTGTCTGATTCAATACAAACGGTATGAGGTCTCCGAAGAATAGGTTTTCTTAAGTCGAAAGATAGTCGAGTTGCATTGAAAAAAAATACTGCTAGCAAAAGAATTTTAACATCAATGCCTTTCAATATCAGGGCTCAGTTCAGTTTTAATTCAATTATTGTTTTGTTGCAGAGAATCAGAGGAGTCTTCGTCCTCTGTGGCTAAGAAGGGTGGCTCTAAGAAGCAGACCTCTGGTTCGAGTTCACTGCAGTCTATCACAGACAAGCGATTCATATTCCTCAAGAGAGTGTTCAAAGACATCGAGAGTGTGCCTGAGACGAGTAACGAGATTGGACTTCTCTTCGCACAGTGTGTTCGATCTGTGGTAGCAAGAGACGAATTCAAAGTTAGTAATGGCCAATTAAACATCCTTCTACTCCATAACATAGCAGTGATCACTTTCACCACGAAACCAAAGTAATATGATGTTAGGGGGTCTGCGCAGGTGCAACTACTGTGAAAATGGACCAGTACTGGATTCGAACCAGCATCTCCTACTTGCACGCCTAGTGTGCTGCCCATTTACACTAACTGGTTTTAAGCTCTCGAACTTGGGCATCTCTTATAACCCGTTCTCACGTTCTTTCTTGTTCCTCAAGGCTTTATTTCTCTAGCCAAGTGTACGTTGAACAAGTAGAGCTCCTTGTCAAGCTTATCTTGTGCACAATTTACATTAGGTTGTTCTCTCTCAACCTTCTAACATATGACAAGAGCAACAGAAACATGATAAACCGTCAAAGCCCCCAGGACAAAAAGGTTCTGCAATTTTCTTCAGGGCTAGCTGACGCTGCTGAATTTTAAGTTGTAATTGTAGTTTTGAATTTTGATAGATCTGCAACCCCCCCCCCCGCTCTCTTATCCTCTTATAAGCTGGCCTCACTAAGATTACGCTGGGGACAACCGAAGGTGAGGTGAATCCTTGCCATCGCCAGCCATTTGAGAGCAATTCATCCGACAGCAGTTGGTTATGTTTGTTTATTGGATATGTTCAGGTGACAGACACAGAGGCCATGTACCTTGCTGGACTGCAGTGTGCTGGATACTTTGGTCCATATGATGACTCATTCCGAATCACTCGATACAAACAGAGTGCTAAGTTCTTCCCAAAACGAATCCTCAATTGCATCCCAGACGAGAGGTCACGTGAACAGATGTTGATTAACCAGCATAAGAAGCCCAGTTGCAGCACCCTCACCAAGCCAGTCGCTCAGAGATCCTACATCCTCAAGTGTCTCACTACGCTGCCCTTGTTTGGCTCTGCTCTCTATGACCAAGTGGATTACAGAGGGTTCGTCAACAAAGACAGAAAAGTCAAAGTGGCTGTCAACGCAACTGGCATTTATTTAATTGATCAGGCTAGTCCTTCAATTTAGAAATGAGTAACATGAGCAAAGTGAAAATTAAGACTGAAGAAATTAGCTTACAAGTTAAACAAGGTGTTCTATTGTTCCACAAATCGGTTTTATTCCTGATTACTGTTCCAACATATCTTTGGAAACACACTTCCAATACTGTTCATACATGTTCATGCTTTTTGTCAAATTGGAGTAGTGATTTTATGTTCGATAATTTGATCACACCGAAACAGGAAGTCGAGTGAAAAAACAATTGCTTTAAAACAATTAAGCACTCTAATTTTAAAGTAGTGAGAAAACGGTGTTTCAACAAAAATTTGCTTTCTTGACTGTGATTTTTTCTCACGATTGCGGCAATTTGACTTGTTTTCTCAAGTCTTAGAATTCTGTTTTTTTCTAAATGGGTTTCAAAACCAATTTCTAGTCATTTTTAGCTCTACTTTTTGGCAGCCATTGGAAATTCTCGAGTTGTGATTCAGGACTTGTCCTGCTGTTTTTTTTACAATTCAAATTTGAATTGTATTGGGGCGCTGTCTTTTTTTCAAAGATCTGTTCACACATTTTCATGATTTTTGAGGTCAAATTGGAGTAGTGATTTTGGTCACGGCCGAAACAGGAAGTGGAGCGAAAAAGCGAGTGGTTTGGAGCGAAAAAGCGAGTGGTTTTGCGGCGTGAAATTTTTTCGCTCTAGATTTAAAGTAGAGTGAGAAAACGGTTTTGTGTTCACATGCGGCAATTTCACTTTGATTTTTGCTGGTTTTTTTCAATTTTTGCATCGGATATTTTTCTAATTGGTTTTCCCAATCCATTCATAGTTCATTCTAGGCCTAGTTGTTTTTGTTAGAATCAAATTTACATTTCTCGCTAGTAGTTTCTTGTTCTCGCTAGCGGCATTTTGACATTGATTTTGTTTTTTTATCTGGTTTTTTAGAAATGGTTTTCTCAATTCACTCATAGTCCGTTCTAGGTCTAGTTTTTTTAGTCAATGAAAATTCTTTAAATTGTACGTCAGGACTTGTCCTGCTGTTTTTTTATTTTGTCAAGTAAAAATGTGTTTCGCTTTACCTAATTTGTTCAGTGTTTTTAACCATAAGTTGCACGGCAGAGCGATCTAAAACGAACAGAGTCATTATCGAAGACATCCTACCGGGTATGTTTGAGGTTTACCAGCACTTGGTTTTTTCCCGCACTGTGACTGAGTCTGCAACTCTGCGATTTTTCTGTCCGTTTGACTTTTCGTCCTCAAAAATCGAATGAATCTCATCAGAGCTATAAGACCTCTTCTGTTTTCTCCGTTTACCTGTTATCAAAACGGCTGTGGAGGTAGGAAGTTTACTTAACATCACAAGTAAGTTAGCGCCGCCTAGTTTCACAAGTTAAAAAATTCATTAAATGTAGTGTACTATTGCATGAATTTTTTAACTTGTGAAACTAGGCGGTGCTAATTTACTTGTGATGTTCAGTAAACTTCCTACCTCCACAGCCGTTTTGATAACAGGTAAACGGTGAAAACAGAAGAAATCTTATAGCTCTGATGAGATTCATCCCATTTTTGAGGACGAAAAGTCAAACGGTCAGAAAAATCGCAGAGTTGCAGACTCAGTCACAGTGCGGGAAAAAACCAAAAGTGCTGGTAAACCTCAAACATACCCGGTAGGTTGTCGGAAAAATGCGGCCATGGATTCCCATAATCCCGATTGGGATTGAACCAGAACTAGGAGAAAATGAAATAGATTTCCCTTAATTGAAACAGAATATCAAAGGTGCTTTTTCTTTTGCCTGCATTTGGTAATGAGGTCTAATATTGCTGCTTCTTAATTAGGCGATAGAGGGATTCCTTCACATACAATTAGACCTGGTAACTAAGACTAAATAGAACAATGGTCATTACGGGCATCTATCTTTATGGGCTTTTCCCGTTTCCACTTTTGATTTTGTTCTTCGATAATGACTCTGTTCGTTTTAGGGCATCAAAATCACTTAAAATCACATTTAAGCCCTAGTGGTCTTACCTGGTGGTCTTCCTACCCTAGTGGTCTTACCTGAATATGAAGTTCAGATTATACGAAATTGTAACTAGTCCGATGCCCCAATGTCAAGTTGATGACATGCAAGTTTCACAGTAAAAAAAAAAGATTTGTGTTATATAAATGTGATGTTTTCAGATTTGTTCACTTATTGGTGAGTATTCTTTTGTGTTGAACATTAGGGAGAGAAAAGATGTGCATAAATAAGGATCTTGTGACAACTTTCTTTTCACTGTAAAACTCGAATGGAGTTCGTCAACTTTCCATAAGGTTATCTGCTTGGCTGTCATTTAGCTGATTGTGACATGAATTTCATGTGCAAGCGAGACCACTAATGTAGGAGAACATTGGTCTAAAAGGTGTTTTCGAAATGCGATTTTAAGTTTGAGTAATATTGCCCGAAAAATATAATTTTTCTGCGTAAAAATGGAGGGTGCGAATTAATTTTGTAATAATGTTTAGTAATGTGATTTGGAGGTCAATTCTGAGAAGTTTTGGATCCCCTGTCCCAATTAAAATTGTTGCGAACTGCCCAGTGAACCTTGCCCAATAAGCATAGGCTATTTTCTAAGAAAGCTAAACCCTCGCTAGTTTTGGCTTTTGGCTAGTTTTAGAGTAATTTGTGGGACGTTAGTTGTTTATGTACCGTTCTATTACCGTACAGCTTACTTTTCATGGTTCTCTTCTTGGTTTTATTTTTTTACTCTTTGTTTCGAATTATGGGAGAGATTTTTTCTGCTATTTCATTTGACAGCCCCCTAATTTTATATGTGCTTCAACATTCCGTAGGTCAAACTTGAAGAGAGACTCTTAACGTTTGTTTAATGTTTAATGAACAGTTTTTGGTTGCAGGCGACTTCTGAGACTTTCCTGCAGTATTCATTCAGCCGACTGGCCTCGATATCCCTGGATTTGGACAATGACCTGATCCTAATCAAACTAGTGGACAGTGCCTCTGACTCTGACGAAATGCTCTGTGAGCTCATCTCTCCCGAATTCAAGGAGGACATCGTACAAGGTCTGTTTACATGAACATATCTGAAATCTATTGGACAAATTATGACTCTGCTTTTCAAAATTGATCAACTTGCAGAATATATTTGGTTTCGTCGGAGAGCATTAACAAGCTGAGCAGCTCTCTTAGAGCCTTACGCTTTACTAGTCCCTAAGTAAGCGATTCACCGAAACTAAAGCGACATATTCATGGTTTTTAACGGCGGTTGTTATAGTTTACCCCCCACCACGCAGCATACCCCTAACCCCGCACGCTCGCCTCTCATGCTCCCCGCGCTCAAGCTAACCTCCCTAAGCCGCAACTGGGCACTGACGAAGCCAACCGCTCGCTAGTCGTTAGAGAGCAATTCGCCCGACTTAAGTTGGCTATGTTTGTCTGTTTTAGTTATCAAGTGCTACTGTCCCCGATTGACAACAGTGGAGAAGAAGAAAGACTTGTTGGGTCTGAAGAACCAGAACGAAGAGAGGAGCATGAAGAGAATGCGACAGGACATTCTGTCAGCCAGAAACACTCTCAGTACCCAGACATCCGAAGACTTGATGCCGGTTATCAATCAAGCCAGTGTTGAAAGCCAAGCCAATGCTTGGAATGCTACTCTGAGCAAGAAGAGCAAGGCATCGGAGAGCAAACACGCGAAACAGAACGGAGTGAGTCACCAAAAGCCAGATGGAACGAAAGCGTACTGGGCTTTCACAAAAAAGCCACTTAATGAGCCTCTCTTAATGCATGAAGACGAGGACTGCAATGCTCTTGCTTTGAAGATATTCAACACAATTCTCCTCTTCTCCAAACATATATCTGAAAAATCCCAAGCAGCCACAGTTGCCCATGCAGATAGGAAGAATCCCATTGGAACTATCCAGGACATTTTCAGACAGTTTGACAAGTACTCTTCATTAGTGGACGAGGTCTACATGCAGCTTTGCAAACAGGTCTGTATTTAGTTGCCATCAAACGAAGTTTGAAATCATTATATTGCCGGACCATGTCTGTCATTTTTGGACGGATCAAGTTCTACCTGATCTAAAGTATTCCGTGTCTAAAGAATCGAACTCAAAACTATTACATTGACTCAAAGTAACGAGAAAGCATCAAGCTAAGTTTAGCTTTGAAAAAGTTTCACTATCTTGTTCATGCGGTGTGATTTAGATATCTATTAATAGCTGTTAGCCATCTGATGTTTTAACTTTCCCGCCGCACACTTCAAGTGCGTTTGTCGTAAGATATCTCGTAAATAAAAATTCTGATAAATTTGCGAGAGCAAAAAATATTTGGTCACCTTTAGGGCTCCCACTATAAATCATGGTACTATTATTAGATATGATCGTGGTTTTTCCCAATGATAATTGGTATGTGAAGTCAAGTTTCTAGTCAAAATCTCTGAAAAAATTATTCTGTTGTTCTCTGATTTTGGAGAAATTTTGCTTCTGGTTTTATTCTGCCTGTCTGTGAAGGTCATGGCCCAACAGGTTTTAGGCCTAGCAGTTTACTATGTCGAACACAATTTAGAACAAAACATTGACAATCATAAACCAACTTTTTGCGCAGAATTCTATCACAACTGTTTCGCTCAAATCACAACTGAGCAAAAGTATGTGAAGTAAGTGAGCATATAAAAGAGACAGAACTTACTGATCTAGAGTACGAGGTCTGTGACCATAATGCCAACGAAGGGATTCTCCAAATCAGCAGTAGTGACAGAGGAGCAGTCCGATAAGCCCTGGACGTTTCCCATTGTAGTATACCAGAAAAATGCTTGCAAAGTGAAAAAGAAGGCATTTGAAAAGGTAGTTAGAGAATTTAAGTAGGAAGGAAACTACGAGGAAACAAAGCAAGACATATTTTCTCAAACTTCATCTAAGCAGAATGCAAGGGCATGGCGCAGCAGTACAGGACGCGCGCTTGCTAATTAAGAAACTTCTAGAAGTTTTTGGCATTCAAGTGTGCGCCAAGTAGCAATTGACAAAGACAGATAGAGGTATATCAAGCTTCTTCAAATCCAGGATGAAACATTGTGCACAAGGAGAAAACTTTGCGAAACACAAAGCTTCATTTCGTTCTGTACAAACATATAATGAGCCAAATTCAATTCACTATGTTCTCATTGACAAGACAGCAGAATCTGCATCAAAAATTTTGAACTTGACTACTCTCAATTTGTTGTTAAGGTTAACTTGCCAAGGTATTATTAGGCGCAGTTGTTTCGACTTGACGAAAAAGTGGAGCTGAGAAAAAGCTAGGAAAGGTTAAATTTGTTTTGGAGTATCTTGTTCATGTGCTCTGATTTGAGTAAATTTTATATCTAAGTTTAATTTATCTGATACTCAACTTCAGCATCCTCAACTTCTAGTGTTTTTTGTTTAGAGTAGAATTAATTCCGCTATAGTTGCAAGAGCCAACAACATTAAGCCAGCTCTTGGACTACCATCGTCAATCATGGTGCTAATATGAGATTTCTAGCTTAGTTTTTCCTACTGAAAGTTGGTATATATACGAGCATTTTTCTCCAATTTTCAATTCAAAATCTAAGTCACCACTTTGATCTAGTAAACAGATCTCCCTATTAATCTCCAGATGCTATTGTATAAATGTGTTCTAATTAGTGTGATTTTTTTTCACATCAATTGATTTCTCCGCCTGCGAATGTCTGTATAAACCATCAAGTAATAATTCACTCATCCTCCCATAGAGAAGTGGCGCGCGTGTTAACTATTGACCAGAACTGTTTTCCTATGTCTCCTTGTATCAGTTCAAATTGGCACCGGAAATTTCCGCGTTTTTCAAGTGATCTGCTGTGTTAACTTGATGATTGCACTATCATTTTTATCAAAAATGTTTATCTTGCTTGCATGGTACTTCTAGCGTCGTAGATCTATATCGATCTCTAATAATCCAGGCATTTAGTTTCTATGCTCATGCATATTAATTAGGATTCTTTGTAATTTTTTGTCTGACTCTAGTGACTTTTCGTCCACAATAACAGTATAAACAGGTAACGCCCGGAAGCCATTAAGTCTCTTAGAGACTTGCGGCTGACTAGACTTTAAATATGCGATTCACCGAAACCGTTTATGAGACGATTATTCATGGTGTCACGGGCGGCTCTTAGAGTTTGACCCCCTCCACTTCAATCCCCCCTCTTCAACCCTCCCCTAAATCAGCCCCCCCTTTCGCCTTACTCCCTGCTTATCGTTCCACCCGTAACCCAGCGCTTGAAAACACACAAACACCCTTGCGCCCTAAACCGTAGCTAGCTTACTTATGAAGCCAACCGCTCACCAGTCGTTTGACAACGATTCGCCCGACGTTTGTAGGTTATGTTAATTATTTTTGTTTTGAGTCCTATTTGTAATAAAAAAATATAGGGATTATAGTGAATTATTGACGCGGATATCATTTAACGCATTTTTTAGATCAGCAGCGTCACTTATGTATATTGTTCTTTTTTTCAGGTAACCGACCAACCGTTGGACTCCAAAGATTTAAACGTGTGGGACATTTTTGGAGCCCTGACCAACTACAGAGTGCCTGAAAATGCACAAGTGAGGGCTTATGTTGAGTCCACTCTGCGACTGGCATCAGTTGGGGTCTCTAAAGTGAGTCAGTATGCTTCCTTCTGTCGCAGATGTCTACAAAAAGTGGCCACATTTCCCACTAGAAAGCGAGTTCCTTCTACCATTGAGATCCAGAGCACTTCCAAATGTGAACAAGTAAAGACCTCCATATTCTTCCCTGGTGGACAATCGAGAGAGGTCCAGTTTGACTCTTGGGCGACATCACAGCAGGTCACATAGTTTTCTCTTCTACAATCTTTTACGCGAACAGAAGTAGCTCAATAGCTCAAACGTTCTATGGTCGGTGGTCTACCTTTTACTTTGAGCATTGTAGATTTTAAAATTATATGTCTTCACCACGTAGGCATCTGAGAACAATCCTTAGGGGTCAATGATGTCATGTCGGAACTTATTTGAAGTACTAAGTTGTAAAAGGTCTTTTAAATTTAGGTCTTGTAAGTAATCTCTTGTAAAATGCGGATCCGTAAACAATTTATTTATCCGTAAACAATCTCATATTCGTTGTTGATAAGTGTATGTTTACGTGTAGGTGATCCAGGCCACAATAGAGCGCATCTGTCTGGCTGACTCTGTGAATGTGTACAGTCTATTTGAGAGACTCTCACATGGCAACAGTCTCGTCAGCCAAGTGCCCATCACTCCCAACGACAACATATGCGATAGACTCGGTTAGTGCTCTTAAGAGCAGCCCCTTAATCAAAATTGCAAAGATACCAAGACCTAGTGTGTAGTTGGAAAAGTTTCTGTAAAACATTTCACGTCGTCCTTGAGTAAAATTGATCACATAAAATAGTCCAGATTGTTCTGAAAATTTGATGAGCTTGCTATAAATCGAATCGCTGGAAAATCAATAATTTGAATTCTTTTTGGAATTTTCAAAAAGTCTCAATTTCTCTGAGAGATAATGTCGATCAATTTTAATGAAATTGGCCTGAGAGTTCTATCTTCGGATTTTTGTGGACAAATTTTTCATAGTTTGTTGTGTTCCAGCCACAGCTTGAATGATAATTATTGGATAGCATTCTTACAATTTAGTCTTTGTCTAATTGAATTATGTTTGACAGCTTGTCAGGAGTCGACAGGTGCGAGTGGAATCAGCTACCAGCTCCTGTTCAAAAAGATGTACTTCGTAAAGGCGAGGGAGGAAATCACGACCAACTTAGAAGTGGCTCTCACTTATCAACAGGCACTGGATGAAATCAAAACTGGCTCTCTCAAGTTGCTACCACAAGAAAAACAGACTCTGCTGGCACACATTGCCAAGTATACACACAACCAGAAACGGGCGGCTGATCTCAAGTCAGACTTATCCGTGTTCAGTGGCAATCAGTCCTCGACCATTGACATGAACTTGATCTGCGAGACAATCCGCAAAACCCTCCCAGACGCAGAGTTCTCACAAGCAAACGACACATCATTCGTGCAGCAAATAGAAAGAACTGTAACTAAGTTGAAAGATCCCTCAATGAGGTCTATTCTGAGTGTGATCCAGAAATTTGTCCACTTCGGTGCTACGTCCTTCCATGTGGCCCAGATGTTCACAAGTCAGTTGGAGAAAGAACTTACTCTAAATGTATGTGAAGACGGAATTTACCTGTTTGTCAAATCAAATTATGCCGAGGCTGCTCTTTTCATCAACATAGTAGACATAGATGATATCAGTATCAACAAGAACTCAATACAGATCAAAGCATTCATGCCCCCCAACAACAATAGAGAACTGCACGAACCCAATGTGTACTTGTTCTACACTACGGGAAGGGCACCCGACACACAGATGCTGGTGGAGGGATACAGGAAACTGGGGGAGGAGAGAATCCAGGAAAAGATACGAGCAGACAAAAGTGAGACTATGCAGATGCGACAATCGACTGTAGTTTAGAGACAGATAGCCTTGTAATTTTTATATGCATTGCTCAGCCAAGCAGCAGCACCATTAACATATTCAATCTATCGTATTCTTCATTACACATTTTTCACATTATCTTTCATTTTGAATGGTGATAAAAAAAAGTTCACTATATGGAAAAAGAGACAAATGACGGGGAAAAGTCTCACAGGACTGATAGCATGGTTAAGTACTACAAAAACTGTATTAAACGCTGAATTTAGTTTTTAAAATATTTGCGATTCGATAATGTGACGTTTGAGATCCATGTAAGTTGGCAAAAACTAATGATCTCTAAATTTCTTAAAATGCAGATGATTTTTGCCTACTGAGACAACGGCCCTTTACTGGTATCTATTTCATGTGAATTCTTTGCAGTATTTTGTGCGACTGGACTTTTCTGTTGCCTTGTTTGCTAGTGACGTAAGATTATTGCCGTTTTAAATTGATGCGCTTAAAATAAATTCTCTATCTCAACGAACAATCTGTTTCTCATTTGAATACATTTAATTTAGTTGCACGTTAATTTGAGTTGACAATAGTTGTGATGTCAAAATTTGCCTCCTGCCATTATTGGGTTTCTTCCAAATTAACCTTTATTTTGGGAGGCACTGCTTCTAATTTGCCTGAGAGTAACGTAAGTTTCATATAAAAATATCATTTTTCTATTTGTAAATTAATTTCTTTCCAGTCTTTTTTCTAAGCCGAACTCGAAATTCTAGGTCTTTCTAAGTCCTCAATTAATTTCAGCCAATGGTGCGAGGTTCTTACGGGAAGTTGTGAGTGAAGTTGTTTTCGTCTAGTTAAAAAAATTAAGCAACATTAAAGTAGGGGGAAAAGTCGACGTCAACGAGATTAAGTAAAGAAAATAACTGAACAATTTCGTTGCATTTGAAGCCTCCATTAGTGATTTTAGTTATCCCCCTCCTCTACAGAAGCAGGCTGCAATAGATTAGAGCTCCCACTAGTCGTTGGAGAGCATTTCTTCGGACGTTATGTTCGTCTTTATGTTTTCAATTGCTCTCAAACGAAGTTTGAAGCAATTAATGTGAACGTGTTGGTCTTTATGCTTAAGGTGTATAAATTTGTGGAATAGTTTTTTGACATTTTTAATAACCGCCCTGATTTCAGCAGGTTAATATTGCGGCTTTTATTTAAAAACTTTAAGAAAAGTTTTGGAGACGTCTTTTTAAATAATAATATATGCGGGAATGGGCGCTCATGCTATTCTTGGTAGTTCTTTGAATGCCGAAAAAAGAAAATCGAGTGTTTTTTATTCAATCCGCTGGTTTCAAGAGGGCAAGAAGTTTAGAAAAAGTAGTTCTTGCGCAAAATTTTGTTGATTTGAGGCTGCTTTAAAGCATTTTCTTTGTTTCGCATTTGTTTTTAATTGCCCTGGAATGACGTTGAAGCAGTTCTTGTAAATATCTGTCTTTCTATTCAGAATTGTTGTCTAATTGCTCTTGAACGAAGTTCATAGCAATTGTTGTAAACGCTTGTCTTTTTATGCAAATTGTTTGCTTGAGAGTTTTGCGCTTTTCTTCTAGAACATTCTTTGACTTTCAAGTAACTTTTTCACGCTTTTGTTCTTCATTTCTGAGTGATCTCCATTGCTCCGAAGTTGCCAATATAAAATCGGTTGCTGAATAGCAGAGCTAAGCGATTCGTAGCGCAGTCGTCAGTGCGTGTAGTGGATCGGGTAGTCAGTGGTTCGAATCCAGATGGAAAGGTTTTTTGCACACATAGAAACTTTGATCTAGACTACAGCCCCTGAATTCAATTCGCCTCGCCTGTCGTTCAAGAGCAATTATTCCGACATTTGTTTGTTTGATTTCTGCACTTTTGTTCTTTTCGTTTCACTGGTTCTTGCGTGATCTAAATTGATCGTATTCAGAAGTCAAGTTTTGCTGAAACGAGATATTATGTAAGATAGATTATTACAAGTTTCGGATAGCTGAGTGGTTACGGCTCTAGTCTAGCATACATATCGCGGAAACAGTCTTATTTAGCTTGCTCGTCTTTATTTTTGCAAGCCTAAAATTCATCTAGTTTTTACCTGAGTATTCCATCAGTTTAGTCACTTTTATTTTTCAATCCTTCATTAGTCTTATTAGTCGAACAAAAATTCGGGGGTTTTAAATCAGTTTTTGTAAATTTTTACGTTTTTCATTTATTCACTTCACCAAGTTTTCACAAAAATTTTTACAATTTCTATCACTCTCATAACACCCAATTCGCAAAAAACTACAAGTTTTGCCAATCACCAAAATTAAAAGTTTTTGAAATATTACATGTTTTTGAAAGGGCACCTTAAGGCCTTGTCTGCATTGGCACGGGGAGGGGGCAGCTGTATCTTCCTCTTAAAATACCGGAATTTTTACTACTACTTGCATAAAATCAGGGGAAAGTCACACCTTAAACATGGCTGCCGATATGTCTTTGTGCTCTAAGGAGTATGTATTCAACTTTGCTTTTCTTAATTCTCGAAACATTTTTTATTCGCTGATAATTAAAAGAAAACATCAGATTCGCCCGTTTTGGAATTGTGCTGGCAGGTAACGCCTGAGACCTTTGTTTTTACAAACTGACGCCTGAAACAAGCTTTCTGAAAGCTGACGAATACAATTGAGATTATGGTGAACTCTGAAAGTGAAACATGTTTGCGCACATCAATTTTAACTTCTATGACCAAGTGCAATCAATTGTAACACAGTTTAGCAGTAAACAAGTTTGCTCGGAAAATTTAAGAAAAAAATTTTTTTGCATCTTTGGTGTTTTCAAAAAACAAATTTTGCTAATTGATCCTTCTTTGCAGCAATATATAGCGTCGAACAACTTCAAAGAGAATCAATAAATGACAATTAATCTACAAAAGGAAAAAAATTGAGAAACTTGGCTCACAACTAAAAGCTCAAATTTCCATTTCGTGTTATCGAAGCCATCAGGGAAAGAAAACAATTGTGCAATTTCAAAAAAGTTTGTGCAGATTAAGTTAAACTAACATTGAAGAACTGACATTGAAAGTTGATATCTGGTGGTGAATACTAAAACCAAGAAAAAGCGATTACCTTCTTTCTGGGCGGCTAACCAAACTCGCAGTTTTCACAAAAATGAAAGTGTCTTGGGTTCGAGTCAAAAGTTTTAAAACTCTAAAAAATAAGTCTACTAATAGTGTATCTTCAGCAATAATAGTCAACACAAGAACCAGAGATAAATTGAAAATTTAAGTTACTGGAATATCCGAGCAACCAATTATTTGATGAAAAAGAAATATATGATGTTCATCATTGTCAATTGAAATCTGTGGTACGGTTGTACCATATTAAGTTCATGTTTGATTACTTAGTACTAAATTAAATTAAGTTTGCCCTTGTCAGGCTAAAAATCATATTTCACATATAATTATTTTGCCGCCGACTAATAAGTCAACTTTTCAGTTTTGTTCATATCTCCCACTTTTGATTATTTATTCATTCTCGAGAATCTTATCATTGAATTCAGTTGCTTTCAATCTACTCTGTTTTACACTAAGAACGATCCTATCGGATTCGAGGAGGAATTCCACACTCAATAATTTTGTCTGCAATCGCATTACGATTGCTAAGTAAAACTAAAAGTGGTAATCCCACAAATTAGTAAACTTTGGATTCGCACCTCGAATCCACTCTACAATTTCTAAGTGTATTGGTGCCGCGAAAGGTATCTCTACGGTCAGGGATATCACATTGCGCAGTCAGCAACTAAAGAACGTGTAATCCTTGTAATCGAGCCGTTTTGGGAAAATCAACACTTGAACCTCCATTGCGATGGGATCGATGGCAGATCAAGTTAAAATTAGCTATCATGGCTAAAGAAGGCATTTCGATTGATATTCTTCTTGGAGACCCGCCAGACAAGGTCACTCTACCTCCAGAGCCCATACACGAGGATGAAGTTGAAAACAGCACAGCTCAAAGCGAACGAGATCGACGAACCCGTAATGAGCAGTTGAAGAACTTGTGGTTAAACCGTTGTCAGAAAATAGAACTCGTAGGTATACTGTGTGGTGAAAAACCCTGGAAATATTGTGATAACAAAGCCGTCTCCTTAACGTATCTCAGCTTGGGGATGGAGGGCAGACGAATTTTTGGTTCCCAAGAACCAAATATCCAGATCGGTCGAGTAACAACAAAGGTTCTCTGGGAAAGTCTTGATAGGGTGTTTACTAAAAAACGACACATCACATTTGATT
The DNA here is from genome assembly GCF_964194025.1 of Convolutriloba macropyga. Classification (NCBI taxonomy): domain Eukaryota; kingdom Metazoa; phylum Xenacoelomorpha; order Acoela; family Convolutidae; genus Convolutriloba; species Convolutriloba macropyga. The sequence continues at coordinate 61,937,867 of NC_134476.1, read as the reverse complement.
GCTACACTTTTCTCACTAGAAAGTAAATGAAGGGAGAGCCTGTGGAAAAGTTTTACGGTTGCCTTCGGGAACTATCTTTGAATTGCGATTTAGGAAGCCACGAGGAGTTGATCATTCGTGACGTCTTCATAGCTAATATGCAAGATGGCGAAATCCAAAGGGAATTGTTAAAAGAAACACGAACGGCTAAAAATGCTCTTGAAACTTCTATGAACATTGAAATGAGAATACAAAATCAACTCAAAATATCTGGATCTCCAGCTTCGACAACTACAAATGAAATTACATGTCAGACGATAAATAATGTCCAGGGATCGTGGAATAGATCACGAGCATCGACAAACCAGTTCGTCAAGCCAACAATTTGTCCAAATTGTGGCTACGGTTGGTCTTCATCTCATAGACAAAATTGTTATGCCCGTGGAAAGAACTGCAAAAAGTTGCGGCATTGCTAACCACTTTGCAAAAGTTTGTCGAAAATCCAAACAACCCAATAAACCCAAACCCAGAGTAAATTATGTAGATGACTCAGTTTCTGAGGCGGCTACAGTAGGTAAGTCAGCAACAGCGGCCGAACAAGTCAATAATATAAATAGAATTTTGCAGCAGCAGAGCATCTACGACGCGAACTATGACTCGGACTACGATGATTACGATGATAATTGTGTAGCGGCGATTTCAATTCAAAACGACGCTCGTGAGGTGGAACCAGTAAATTTAGACATTTGTGTCGGGAATACAAAAACAAAGGCATTGGTGGATTCGGGAAGCGTGTGTACTATTGTAAACAAAAGTCTAGCAGACACATTGGTGTCCGAGTGCAATAAAAGCTATTGGGTACAGTCACCAGAAATACATGACTTGAAAACTTTCTCTAATGATATAATCAAGATTGTTGGCGTGATCAATACATCAATCAAATGTAATGATTGGATAGCCACGGGCGTTGATGTAACCGTAGTGGAAGACGGTCACAGACCCATCATTGGACGAGATCTTTTTCGAAAGCCAGGTTTTTCTCTTACTCAGTTGAAACAAGTTGCAAATATTGATCAAAATCAATGCCTAATCAAGAAGCAGATTGCATTTGATTTTCCAGATCTCATCACCCGAATTGGTAAATCTTTAAAACATTCAGTAAAATCAACATTTCACAAAGAATTTACACCTACACATCAAAAAGGACGACGAGTCCCAATTAACTTACAACCACTAGTTAATATAGAACTTAAAAAACTACTTGACGAAAAACACATCATAAAATTAAACAGTTGTTCAGATAAAAAAATTATTTCACCTATAGTAATTACAGTAAAAAGAGATAAAACAGTTAAACTAGCTCTAGACTCCAAAATTTTGGATAAATCTATCCATAAAAATAAATACCAAATGCCGAATATTGATAATTTAATTGACACAATTCAACAAAATTTGAACACATCCGCATCACAACAAACAGCATATTTTTCAACTTTGGATTTAAATTTCGCATACAGTCAACTCAATTTAGACCCGGAAACGGCTCGGCATTGTAACTTCAAGATCATTAGCGGTGAGAGAACTGGAACATATCGTTTTATTACCGGTTTCTACTGATTAACTGATATGCCAGCAGTATTCCAAAAAGTAATGGATTATACTTAAGTCGGACTCCAAAATACCTATTGTTTTCTGGATGACATTATAGCAGTTAGCCGTGGTTCTAAAGAAGACCACTTAAACTTAGTCTATAAATGTTTAAAGAAATTAGATGAGGATAATTTACGGATAAATTTACCTAAATGTCGTTTCGCAAAAATAGAAGTTGAATGGGTAGGACATAAATGTAGTCAATCAGGAATTGCACCACTTGAGTCAAAAACAGCGGCAATCGCTTCCCTATCAGCACCTAAAAATCTAAAACAACTACGATCATTTTTAGGTTCTGTTCATTACTTAGGAAAATTCATTCCTAATTTATCACAATTGTGCCATCCTCTTCGAACATTACTAAAAAAGAATACAAAATTTGTTTGGAATACTGAACATGAAACTCACTTTCAAGCAATTAAAAATAAAGTCGCAAATGCAACAGAAAATACACATTATAATCCTCACGTGGAAACGCGGATCAAATGTGATGCTTCTAGAGCGGCACTAGGAGCAGCTTTAGAACAACGCTCACGTACAGGTTGGCATACAGTGGCATTCGCGTCTCGTTTCCTCAACGCAAACGGGGAACGCTATAGTGTTAATGAACTAGAATTGTTAGGTGTTGTGTGGTCTGTGGAATATTTTCAAAATTATCTATTTGGCAAATCATTCACAATCATTACGGATCATCGAGCACTATTTTCAATTAAGAAAGAACATCGGTCAAATAAATCCTACAATAGTAGATTAACACGCTAGATAGATCGTCTTTTACCTTTTGATTTTAACATCGAACATATACCTGGTGCAAAAATGGGGCTGGTAGATTATATTTCCCGTCAACCAAATCAAGAAGCAAAAGTTACAAACAAATATGATGAGGAATTTGCGGTAGCAACAATTACTAGCATTCGTGACGCTATTGCTGCAATTTACGTAAATACAACACCACAAAAATGCCAATCACAGCACTTTAACAGCTTCACTCACAGACATTCCACACGTGCCTCGCATCCTCGCTTAACAAACTATTCCAATTTGCTTTCTGCCCTTAATCGTAATACAACTCAGTTGCTTCTTGAAAATTCTGCAAACGCAGCACCATTCCAGTTAAATTCAAATAATTCAAACTGAACTCAAATCCCTACTCATTCAGAAATCTCTACAAGCTCATCACATATCCATATAATTTCAACTCACACAATGAGCAGCTCAACATCTAACCCACAAACTCCTCCTACACATAGCGGGGTCACATCAAAATTCACCAAATTTGGACCTGTCGAAAGAAGAAGTCTTTGAAAATAACTTAACACAGTTATTCACAAAAGGCTTCTTGGCTGTTCTAACCAGCAAAGATGCAGTCCTTAAAGAAGTGCGTGATTGCATCCTCCAGAATGACCCCCAAAGATGTAAGGAAGTAAATCCTTACATGTTCTCCTACTGGAGAGATCTCCATGTCCGCTCGGGTTGTGTCTGTGTAGATGAACGGGTGGCATTACCACATTCTATTCAGGACGCAGTTTTAGAAAGCATTCACCTAACACACCCTGGTAATTAGGGAATGATAACACTCGGGCAGTACGCGTTCTAGCCGTATATGCATCGGGAAATTCTGAACAAGGCGGCTCAGTGCAAGCCTTGTACTGATATTGGTAAGAATCTTAAGCCCGTTGTTCCAGCGTCTAAATGGAAACCTTTGCTGACATGTACAGAGCCTAATGAAGAAATACAAATTGATTTTAGAGGACCCATTACAAATGAAACAGACCAAGATATTTATTTTCTTGCATGTATTGATCGTTTTTCAAAATTCCCCACTGAAGAAGTATTTGAAAAAGCTAATGGACCAAACGTCCTTAAATTCTTAGATGACTACATTCACATACACGGTGTCCCCCGAAATATTAGACTAGATCAAGCACGTTGCTTAATTGGTTACAAAGTAAAAAATTTCTGTAAACAGCATAACTTTAACATACTTACTGCCCCAGTTAATAATCATAGAGCTATAGGATTAGTAGATCGTTTGATACAAACTATTAAAAGACGCTTAAGCTGCATGGAATTAGATAATAGAAATAAAACATTCACAATTAAAGAAGCAATAAAGTCAATAGTCTATCAATTACGTATTTGCAAGCAAAAGACAACAAATGTAACAACTTTCCAAGCACATTTTGGAAGAAAGCCAAGCACACCACTAAGTAATATAAGTACAGTACCAAAGTCATCTAATCTATCATATGAAAATATTCTTCACCACTATTTAGATGCCGATACCGTCCCAATGAAAGATTACCTTGACGAAAACAAATGGGTGACAGGTGATCGTAGCGATATTCTCATAGAGGAGACTATGCAGAACGCACAAGTGGATGCGGGACGCCGTTACAATGGGGATCACAATCAGTCCATTTCCCGTTTCATTGTGCATCCCAAACTGAATAACCCAATTCCTCGGACAGAACAGTCACTCGATCTAAAATTGGCACGCAACGTGACAAAACGATCAAAACGGGACCTCCGTGGATCATGGAAAACATTGACACCGGGTAGTACAGTAGTACGAACATCTGATACTACTACAGTTATTAAAGAACCTGGAGTACCCGAAGTATGCGTACGAAACAGTGACATCGCCAAATTTGGCACTCGCGCTGAACGCAACACAGACCTTTGGGAGTACGCAAAAGGACGTCCTCTCCCCTATTAGAAAAACACGGAGGAAAAGATTTCACAGCACACCAAAGAGCTGAAAAAGAAATTCCGTGGTGAAATAAAAATTCGTCACCGCCCAACCCAATCAGATGCGGCCTCGGGAGTCTCGTCTGGAAACAGCAATATTTCCAAGGCAATGACATCCCGAAAGCCTAAAAAGCCTCAAGCAGGAGGCAAACGTTCCAGAAATACTTCTGCAACACTCAACACGTCAAATGCTTCTTCTGTTGCTGCGTCACCTTCTTCGTCCATCTTCCGCCGCTTCACCTTTTTCGTCCAGAAACAAAAGAAATCGACGCGCCCCCGACTATTTCGGTTTTGAAAGTTCTGTGTGCTCGGTAAGCGATGACTCTGCCGCTCCTGCACCTAAGAAACAAAAGTCCGCAAATCCAGTGATTGCGACAGTAATTCAAGAAGAGGCAGCACAACCCTCTGTACCAGAGACTTATTATGAGTTGCAAGTAGTGAGTCCTCCTGCACCCCCTCCAGTTGGAACATGGTCACCCGAGAGCTATGACTATGAGGACTATACAAGAGAAATTAGCCTGAGCGTCTTTGACGCAGAAAATCAGATTCACGCAAAAGACAACTATGTTAAATTTGTTAAATTGTTGAATGTTTTAATTCTGATTTCTTTTATTGTCCATTATTAATTTAAATATGGATTAGTACCACTTGTGCGCTCATTTTGAGCTCATGTTCAATATTTATTTGCGTTCGTGTTACATGTTCTTCAGTTAAAGTTGATGTTGTATATGTAGCAATATTCTGTACGTTATTATTTTTGGGGATTCGCACCTCGATTGTGCCGTAATTTATGTTGTCTGTTTGTGATTTAAAGTAAATGTTGAGAGTTTACATTGATTTAATTCTTCAAGCATAAGCCCCTCATTTCCATTACCATTTCTTCACTAATCTGTCGTTGCTCACATTATTTACTATTTATACTAACGATAACATACGTTAATATTATCAAAAATTTTTACACTATTGCAGTTGAAAAATTTCTCTCGAGCAGAGGATATGTGGTACGGTTGTACCATATTAAGTTCATGTTTGATTACTTAGTACTAAATTAATTTAAGTTTGCCCTTGTCAGGCTAAAAGTCTTATTTCACATATAATTAATTTGCCGCCGACTAATAAGTCAACTTTTCAGTTTTGTTCATATCTCCCACTTTTGATTATTTATTCATTCTCGAGAATCTTATCATTGAATTCAGTTGCTTTCAATCTACTCTGTTTTACACTAAGAACGATCCTATCGGATTCGAGGAGGAATTCCACACCCAATAATTTTGTCTGCAATCGCATCACGATTGCTAAGTAAAACTAAAAGTGGTAATCCCGCAAATTAGTAAACTTTGGATTCGCACCTCGAATCCACTCTACAATTTCAAAGTGGATTGGTGCCGCGAAACGTATCTCTACGGTCAGGGATATCGCAGAATCTCATGCGTGTTTTTCAAAACGAAACCAATAGGAGACTCATTTAGCCTTTATTACAATTTGGTGGAGTTCAAAAACAGTTATTTTACAAGGTTAGTTCAAAAACAGTTACTGTATGCAAATTATATTTAGAAAAAAAGTTACAGTTATCATCACTGACTAGTTTTTTCAAACGCTCGGAACTACTGGAACTGAAAAATGCAATTTTATTTTACTTCGCGAAGTTGCGATGCGCAAGTCTATTTGCATATATTTTACAAACCGCTAAAATATTAAGCAACAAAACAGCTGGTTTTTACGCGCAAATCTTAAGAACAAAACAGCTCGTTTTTTAAGCGCAAATATTAAGAACAAAACAGCTGGTTTACGTTCACTAATTTGCAAAATTCTCTTTGAATGGACAAATTATTTAAATTCTGTCTTATGTTTTATCTAAAAGCACATACAAACAGCCTCAGTGTGATCATTTCAATCCTTCATTAGTCTTATCAGTCTAGAACAAGGATTCAGTATTTTTAAATCAGTTTTGAAAATTTTCACGTTTTTCATTCATTCACTTCACCAAGTTCTCAGAAATGTTTTTACAATTTCTATCACTCTCATAACACCCAATTCGAAAAAAACTACAAGTTTTGCCAATCACGAAAAGTAAAAATTTTTGGAATATTACATGTTTTTGAAAGGGCACCTTAAGGCCTTGTCTGCATTGGCAAGGGGAGGGGGAGCTGTATCTTCCTGTTGAAATACCGGCATTTTTACTACTACTTGCAAAAAATCAGGGAAAAGTCCCACCTTAAACATGGCTGCCGATATGTCTTTGTGATCAAAGGAGTATTCAGTTTAGCTTTTCTTAATTCTCGCAGCATTTTTATTGGCTGATAATTAAAAGAAAACCTCAGATTCGCCCGTTTTTGGAATTATGTGCTGGCAGGTAACGCCTGAGACCTTTGTTTTCACAAACTGACGCCTGAAACAAGCTTTTTTAAAGCTGACAATTACAATTGAGATTATGGTGAACTCTGAAAGTGAAACATGTTTGCGCACATCAATTTTAACTTCTATGACCAAGTGCCATCAATTGTAACACAGTATAGCAGTAAACAAGTTTGCTTGGCAAATTTAAGAAAAAAAAACGTTTTTTTGAATCTTTGGTTTTTTTTCAAAAAAAAACAAAGGTTGCTAATTGATCCTTCTTTACAGCGATATATTGCGTCGAACAACTTCAAAGAGAACCAGTAAAAGACAATTAATCAACAAGAGGAAAAAAATTGAGAAACTTGGCTCACAACTAAAAGCTCAAATTTCCATTTCTTGTTATCGAAGCCATCAGGTAAAGAAAACAATTGTGCAATTTCAAAAAAGTTTGTGCAGATTAAGTTAAACTAACATTGAAGAACTGACATTGAAAGTTGATATCTGGTGGTGAATACTAAAACCAAGAAAAAGCGATTGCCTTCTTTCTGGGCGGCTAACCAAACTCGCAGTTTTCACAAAAATGAAAGTATCTTGGGTTCGAGTCAAAAATTTTAAAACTCTAAAAAATAAGTCTACTAATAGTGTATCTTCAGCACGAATAGTGAACACAAGAACCAGAGAAAAATTGAAAATTTAAGTTACTGGAATATCCGAGCAACCAATTATTTGATGAAAAAGAATTATATGATGCTCAACATTGTCAATTGGAATCTTATGCGTGTTTTTCAAAACGAAACCAATAGGAGGCTCATTTTGCCTTTATTACAATTTGGTGGAAATCAAAAACAGTTAATTTACAAGGTTAGTTCTAAAACAGTTACTTTATGCAAATTAAATTTAGAAAAAATTTACAGTTATCATCACTGACTAGTTTTTTCAGACGCTCGGAACTACTGGAACTGAAAAATGCAATTTTTTTTTACTTCGCGAAGTTGCGATGCGCAAGCCTATTTGCATATATTTTACAAACCGCTAAAATATTAAGCAACAAAACAGCTGGTTTTTAAGCGCAAATCATAAGAACAAAACAGCTGGTTTTATAAGCGCAAATATTAAGAACAAAACAGCTGGTTTACGTTCACTAATTTGCAAAAATCTCTTTCAATGGACAAATTATTTAAATTCTGTCTTATGTTTTATCTAAAAGCACATACAAACAGCCTCAGTGTGATCATTTTAATCCTTCATTAGTCTTATCAGTCTAGAACAAGGATTCAGTATTTTTAAATCAGTTTTTGAAAATTTTCACGTTTTTCATTCATTCACTTCACCAAGTTCTCACAAATGTTTTTACAATTTCTATCACTCTCATAACACCCAGTTCGAAAAAAACTACAAGTTTTGCCAATCACGAAAAGTAAAAATTTTTGGAATATTACATGTTTTTGAAAGGGCACCTTAAGGCCTTGTCGGCATTGGCAAGGGGAGGGGGGAGCTGTATT